>NC_090028.1:35321326-35546326 GCF_037176765.1 Anolis sagrei
TACGCATGGAAGTGGGTGGACATTTTTTTTGCTGATGTTCAACATTGGCATCTAGTTCAAGGATTCAGGAGAGGATCATGTGCTGTCATTGCACAGTGGTATGGCTCAGACATAGTAAAGCATAGTTGTCATTATCCATTATCTAGGGTTGCTTATAGGCTTGCATATTAAAATGATGTGCACACACATATGGTTGTGTCTTCAGTTGCAGGTTTGCTATCTTGGGGCAATTACATGACTTTGCCATTGAACACAAACTCCAATATTGACCTTTTACTATTTTTCCCATAAATCTGATTGAGAAGTTTCCCAACAAACAGATCTCTTGTCCGATATTAAATAACAATAACTGCAAAATTATCAAACAATTCCCAGCACTTTCATGACACATAAAATGATCTACTTGAAACATCAACCCTATAGTAGGTCTGTCTCTGGGTATAAGATGGTTTTGACTTTACTCCAAAGGGGATGAGGAATTAGTCCACAAAATAGCAGGAAAATAGTAACCGTCGTCTCCCTTCCCTCCCTTTCAACAGGTATTAGTTTAAGTGGTTTTTCACTATTTTCCAAAGATTGTCGTAGAAAATGGAACATTTCATATATGCAATCTTTAGCTAATCCCTCAACATGCAGCCTATGGACTTTGCGGGATTATCCCTTATTATAGTATTATTAAAAGTGATACAAAATTGCTGTTTGAGATTAATAACTAGGGTCTTTCAAAATATGTACCTATCTTCCATTTCCTGTTTTACTGTGGAAATATATAACCATTAAACTGTTTTTGAAATGCTATAGCATGTGGCCCATGTAAAATACGATTGGAAAATTCATATCACTTTGGGTATATGCATTCATGTAGTCCACTTATACATGGCCAAGAGGCATCCGTACTTTTGGCAAACACAGAATCTATTTTTCGTATGACAGCTTGATGGAGAGATCTCAAGAGTCACTGGCCCCGATCCAGCTACAAATTTCCTATCACCTATGGATGGGAACAAAACATTTCCAGATTTGAGCACAGGATAACGAGAGAGAAAATGGTGTCTTGGTTTTTAGGCCTGTTGAACATAGCATTTATTTACTACATTTAGATACCGCTTTCCTCCCCTAAGGGAACTCAAAGCAGTTTCCAACATTATAAATGCAAAAGTCAATGCATACATTGTCAGTGCATACAATGTGTACATATGGAAGGAAAAAGAAAGAGGGGCTGACCAAGGGCAAGATGGATGGATGGGATCCTTGAAGTGACTGGATTGACCTTGAAGGAGCTGGGGGTGGTGACAGCCGACAGGGAGCTCTGGCGTGGGCTGGTCCATGAGGTCACAAAGAGTCGGAAGCGGCTGAACGAATAAATAACAACAACAACAACAACAACAACATAGAGTTACAGACTGTGTTGGATGGGGTTACACTCCCCCTGAAGACATGGGTTCGCAGCTTTGGAGTTCTCCTGGATTCATAGTTGAGCCTGGAACCTCAGGTCTTGGTGGTGGCCAGAGAAGCATTTGCACAATTAAAACTTGTACGCCAGTTGCACCCGTACCTTGAGAAGTAAGGTACGAGAATGTAAGTCTCCTTACATTTTGAATAGAATACTGCAATGCGCTCTACATGGGGCTGCCTTTGAAGACTGTCCTGAATATCCAAGTAGTCCAATGAGTGGCAGCCAGATTTCTCACTGGGGCGGTGTACAGGGAGCACACAACCCCCTGTTACGTCAGCTCCACTGGCTGCCAGTTGGACCTTGAAGGAGCTGGGGGTGGTGAAGGCCGACAGGGAGCTCTGGCGTGGGGTGGTCCATGAGGTCACAAAGAGTCAGAAACAACTGAATGAATGAACAACAAAAAGAATCCCCAGGTCCTTCAGGGTAACTCTATGGTGAGCTTCTGGTTGAATTTGACTATACAGTAGGCTTGGGTGGTTTCGTTCGTTAATTTCGTAATTCATTATTAATTCGTATTTAAATTAGCTTACGATCCAATATTGAGCCATGCAGGACTACTGTGAGGAGTAATTAAAAATCGAAACAATTTTTCCAATTTATTTCGTATTGTTTCGTAATTGTTTCGTAATTGGTTCAAAATTGTTTCGAAATTGTTTCGTAATTATTTCCGTATGTCTGGTGCAAGTTTTATAGTTGTTGTTTGTTTTATCAGTGATAAAAAATTATCACACCAACAGTCAACAACAGAGGGAGAGGGAAGCTTCAGAAGTTCCCCCTGTCCCATTTGGAGGGTTTTTTTAGCATATTGCGCAATCGCGTCCGCCATTAATGAATCAATTCGTAATTTCACGAAATTTCATAAATTTCAAATTTTTTAAAAGGAAAATTTCTGAATTCTTTAAAAAAATGAAACGCGATGGACCCCTGAAAATGAAACGAGTTTAGAAACAAATTTTTCCGTTGTTACCCAAGCCTACTATACAGTCACGCTGAAGTATTTAGTAGGGCTGGGCAACCACGGAAAAAATTGTTTCTAAATTCGATTCGTTTTTAGGGGGTTTTTGCGTTTCGTTTTTTAAAAGAATTCTGAAATTTTTCTTTAAAAAAGTTCGATATTTACGAAATTTCGGAAATTATGAAACAATTTTGAAACAATAACGAATCGATTCGTTAATGGCGGACGCGATTGCGCAATATGCTAAAAAACCCTCCAAATGGGACAGGGGGAACTTCTGAAGCTTGCCTCTCCCTCTGTTGTTGACTGTTGGTGTGATAATTTATTTTTTTATCACTGATAAAACAAACAACGACTATAAAACTTGCACCAGACATACGGAAATAATAACGAAATAATAACAAAACAATTATGAAACAATTACGAAACAATTACGAAACGAATTGGAAAAATTCGTTTCGTTTTTTAGTTGTTCCTGGATGGTTCAATATCGCTTCGTTATCAAAAAAAATAACGAATTGGGTCTGGAGAACAAGCCCTATGAGGAGCGGCTTAGGGAACTGGGCATGTTTAGCCTGAAGAAGAGAAGGCTGAGAGGAGATATGATAGCCATGTATAAATATATGAGAGGAAGCCACAGGGAGGAGGGAGCAAGCTTGTTTTCTGCTTCCCTGGAGACTAGGAAGCAATGGAACAATGGCTTCAAACTACAAGAGAGGAGATTCCATCTGAGCATTAGGAAGAACTCCCTGACTGTGAGAGCCATTCAGCAGTGGAACTCTCTGCCCCGGAGTGTGGTGGAGGCTCCTTCTTTGGAAGCTTTTAAGCAGAGGCTGGATGGCCATCTGTCAGGGGTGATTTGAATGCAATATTCCTGCTTCTTGGCAGGGGGTTGGACTGGATGGCCCATGAGGTCTCTTCCAACTCTTTGATTCTATGATTCTATGATTCTATGAATTAATAACAAATTATGAAATTAACGAACGAAACCGCCCAGCCCTAGTATTTAGAGATTTCTAGAGAGAACACATCTCTACAGATCTCTAGATCTTCCAGCATGATAGCAAAGAATGATATCTGCATATTTAACATTAGGAAGAACTCCCTGACTGTGAGAGCTGTTCAGCAGTGGAACTCTCTGCCCGGGAGTGTGGTGGAGGCTCCTTCTTTGGAAGCTTTTAAGCAGAGGCTGGATGGCCATCTGTCAGGGGTGATTTGAATGCAATATTCCTGCTTCTTGGCAGGGAGTTGGACTGGATGGCCCATGAGGTCTCTTCCAACTCTGATTCTATGATTCTATGATTCTGTGAATTAATAACGAATTATGAAATTAACAAACGAAACCGCCCAGCCCTAGTATTTAGAGATTTCTAGAGAGAACACATCTCTAGAGATCTCTAGATCTTCCAGCATGATAGCAAAGAATGATATCTGCATATTTAACATACCCAATATGCCGAGATTTATTCTATGCATCTTTAAAATAAGATCTTGGTCATAAGATGGCAACGCCAATAATGATTGTGATAAATGTAGGCTTTGGTCTTACTCTTTTTCTCCCACTCCTTCGACATATGACATATACATCCCATTCCTGCCCCTGCCCGTTTAAGTAAAATTGATGGCGGTTAACGGACTTGAATGGGAGTGTATTGAAAAGAAACTTTTTATTAGAAGTCAGATGCATCTTTATTTCAGCATCCATTTCCGCTGCTCAGCTCCCCTTGCCCCAGATGGGATGTTACGCCTCCATTTTTTAATTTTTTATTTTTTTCCCTGCTCTTGCAATTGCCTTTCGCACAACCCATTCCTCTCACACCGAGGCCGCTGCCGTGTTTGACTGATGAAGATGAGGAGGACGAGAGGTGTTTGGCTTTGTAATTTCATCCTTGAATTTTGTGATTACCAACAGGACAACTTTTTTAATTTGCTCTTTTGTCTCGATTCCCCCGCCTGACAATCTGCTCCATGCGCTAGGCTTTTTAATCAATCACCTAGATAATCAAATGTCAGGGGCTATCTGCTCCGTGTAATTACTTTTGCAATTAAAAATCAACCTCAAGTTGCCTCGTCTAATTAGAGCGATGGCCAGATTTTCATCGAGATTGATTTTTTAATAAATATTGACTTAAAACGCCATAATCTCATCATATTCTTTTTCATTTTCTTTGTACCAAAAATCAAACAAATGGAGGAATTAACAAGCGGGAGGACTTCAAAGGTTGGCTGCTAGTTCAGACATACAAAATCGTGCGTACGGCAGCCAAGCTTATCTCTCTCCCTCCCTCCCTTCTAATAATAACACTCAAGAGATCCCACCTTTTATTAGGAGGGAAAAAGAAGAACAAAGTCCGTCTCGAACTCTATTGTTCACTTTCTATGGGGTTCCAAATTAAACTCCGAACTTCTGATAGTATGCAGACCAGATTTATCCTGGATGGAAAACTATAGGGTTGTGCTCTTATCAAGTATCTTAACAAAGCACAAACCAAATAATGCATCAAATAAGGTTTATTATATACTTTGTTTATTTATTTTTTTATATCACGCTTTTCTCATTCCATAGGATTCACAGTGGCGGCACACAGTACAATTAAAAAGTTATTAATTCAAAAGTTAAAACACAGTTAAGTCACATTTTTTTGGTTGTTGTAGATTTTTTGGGCTATATGGCCATGTTTTAGAAGCATTCTCTCCTGACGTATTGTCAAAGGCTTTCATGGCCAGAATCACTGGGTTGTTGTAGGTTTTTTTCTGGGCTATATGGCCATGTTTTAGAGGCATTCTCTCCTGACGTTTCACCTGTATCTATGGCAAGCTTCCTCAGAGGTAGTGAGGTGCATTATACGCTCCATGAACATGGCCATATAGCCCAAAAAACCTACAACAACCCAGTGATCTCAGCCATGAAAGCCTTCGACATCACATTTTTTTCCATGTCAGGAGGGACTTGAGTAACTGCAAGTCGCTTCTGGTGTGAGAGAATTGGCCGTCTGCAAGGACATTGCCCAGAGGATGCCTGGATGTTTTGATGTTTTACCATCCTTGTAGGAGGCTTTTCTCATGTCCCCGCATGAGAAGCTGGAGCTGATAGAGGGTGCTCATCTACGCTCTCCCCGGTTTCGAACCTCCAACCTGTCGATCTTCAGTCCTTCTGGCACAAGGGTTTAACCAATGTTTGACAGCCAGGTTGCTCACCGGTACAGGGAGTGTACAATGCCCTTGCTATGCCGGCTCCACTGGCTGCTGATTAGCTTCAAAGCACAATTCAAAATGCTAGCTTTGGCCAATAAAGCTCTGAATGGTTCTGGCCCAGTTTACTTGTCTGAACGTATCTCCCGCTACGATCCACTTAGGACCCTAAGATCATCTGCTCATTGTCTCCCCAACATTGCATGGGACAGCGACTTTTCTGTGGTGGCCTCTCAGCTGTGAAACTCCCTCCCCAATGAAATTAGATCCATTCCATCCCTCCTGAACTTTCGGAAACAAGTGAAATCCTGGCTATGGGAATTCAAAGTGCTGGTTTTGACCTATATGATTCCAGCCCAGCGTACCTGCCCAAAAGTATCTTCTTCTACGTCCCACCTAGGAGCTTAAGATCTTCTGGGGAGGTCCTGCTCTCAGCCCAGCCTCTATCACAAATGTGTTTGGTGGGGACGAGGGACAGAGCCTTCTCAGTGGTGGTCTCCCGCCTGTGGAATTCGCTCCCCCGGGAAATTAGGCTGTCTTCATCCCTTCTCACCTTCAGAGAGAAGTTAAAAATGTGGATATGGGACCAGGCCTTTGGGTAACGATGCGGACTATGACAATGACAATGACGATAGTTGCTATGGTAATGGACTATGGACAAGCTTGATGAGTCTCCAACTACAGAATTTGGCTAGATATTGGCCACCAAACTGGAATATTTTAGTAGATTTTAATTGTATTGATTGCTTATTTTAACTATATATAATTATTGTTCTGTTTTGTATTTTATTATGTGTACATGGGGGCATCGAATTGTTGCTGGCTGGAAGCCGCCCTGAATCCCCCTCAAGGGGTTGAGAACGGCGGGGTAAAAATACTCAAAGTCTATATAAATAAAAATGTAATGTTCATTTGTGGGATTAACAGAACTCAAAAACCAGTGGGCCAATTGACACCAAATTTGGACAGCATACACCTAACAACCCAATGTATGTCCTTCACTCAAAAAAATTGATTTTGTCATTTGGGAGTTGTAGTTGCTGGGATTTATAGTTCATCTACTAGGGTTGGGCGGTTTTGTTCGTTAATTTCATAATTCGTTATTAATTCGAATTTAAATTAGCTTACGATCCGATATTGAGCCATGCAGTAATAATTAAAAATCGAAACGATTTTTTTCAATTTATTTCGTAATTGTTTCGTAATTGTTTCGAAATCGTTTCGTAATTGTTTTGTAATTATTTCCGTATGTCTGGTGCACGTTTTAGGGTTGTTGTTTGTTTTATCAGTGATAAAAAATAAATTATCACACCAACAGTCAACAACAGAGGGAGAGGGAAGCTTCAGAAGTTCCCCCTGTCCCATTTGGAGGGTTTTTTAGCATATTGCGCAATCGCGTCCGCCATTAACGAATCGATTCGTAATTGTTTCAAAATTGTTTCATTATTGTTTCACAATTTTATGAAATTTCGTATATTTCAAACTTTTTTAAAGGAAAATTTCGGAATTCTTTTAAAAAACGAAACGCAAAACCCCCCCTAAAATCGAATTGAGTTTAGAAACAAATTTTTCCGTGGTTACCCAGCCCTATCATCTACAATCAAAGAGCATTCTTAACTCCACTAATTATGGCATTGAACCAAACGTGGCGCACAATATTCCCATGACCTACAGAAAACACTAGAAGGGTTTGGTGGGCATTGACCTTGAGTTTGGGAGTTTTAGTTCACCTACGTCCAGAGAGCACTATGGACTCAAACAATGATGGATCTGGACCAAACTTGGCACAAGCACTCAATATGCCCAAATATGAACACAGATGGAGTTTGGGGGAAATAGACTTTGACATTTGGGAGTTGTAGTTACTGGGATTTATAGTCCACCTACAATCAAAGAGCATTCTGAACCCCACCAGTGACAGAATTGAGGCAAACTTCCCACACAGAACCCCCATGACCAACAGAAAATACTTAAGGCCATCCAGTCCAACTCCCTTCACCAGGGCAAGAAAACATAATCAAAGCCCTCCTGAGAAAGAGCCATCCAGCCATAGATATGGATAGATATATATGATTCACACAGAGATATAGTATGATAGATTTGAAAGGGATCCCTGAAGAAGGACAATGATATGTTGCATGTTCCAGAGTAGGCAAACCAGACACTCTCCACATCAACACTGACAAAGAAACAACAAGAAACACTGTTTACCCACAAGCAGAAAGAAGTTGCATATATTAGAAACCAACACTTTCCCATAACTTTATTTTCCAGATCACCAGACTGGGCCACAGCAACGTATGGCAGGGGACAGCTAGTAAATTAATTAATTAATTAATTAATCTGAATTATACTGCAGTGTAGATCCAACTTAAGTTGCTGGTCTACTGAAAATGTTTCCAAGAGAACGCGCCTTACAAAACTCATGGGGACTTGCTCCTGAGTAGACTTAGACAAGACCATCCCACTGGGAGGATTGTTTTGATACCCCACGGTGCCACAAATAATTATCATTTTGAACATAGTACCTTGGGACGTGGTGGATTAAGTCCTCTCGGAGCCTCTATACGGCTTTTGTAATGTCAACGGCTTTGATAGAGCTTTATGAGTGTGTTTTCTTTTCTTCCTTTCTTTATCTTTCTATTTTGACACGCAACTGTGTAAAACAACTTGGGATGGTGAGGAGAAAGAGCGCCGGAGAAAGCAAGCGTGGAGTTGGCTAAATAAAGACAGAACGCTCCTCGCAGGTTTGCCAATCAGCTGTCTCTTTTATTCTGATTACTTGTAAGACAGTGCTGTAATGGACGTTTTCCTTTGCACAAAATAATAAGAGTGGTACTTATCGCTTGTTGCCTACAGCGAGTGGGAAAAGGAAATTAGAAAAGTCCAATGAAGCCGAGTGGTAATTAATCATCATACATTGGGGCCCTGTCAAATCAGGAGGGTCTCTCCAACTGATAATGCTGCCCAGAACAATTTAGACTGGTCGAAAATGAGAATTCTTTCTCCTCTGGCAAAAGAACAACAACAAAAGAGGGAGGGAGGGAGGGAGAAGAGGTTTAGCTCTCAACGCAGCCAATTGATGCCTTAATGACAGTTTGACCCATTTTCAGGGGGAGGAGGTTTGTACCATTTATACCTCCCTGCCCTGCAAAACAAACAAATGGAAATATCACCCACGGCTTCCTCAAGGCAAGGGAAAATAATAATAGGATGATGGAGGAAATGCATTATTCTTTGGTTAGATCCAACAAGAATGGACTCATGGGATCAACACACAGGACTTTATCACACGAGGCAGGCCAACCAGTAATGGTTGCTATCACTTCATGGGCAAAAGGCCACTATACACAAAAAGTAATGCCGTTATATAATCATGAGAATGTATATCAGATCAATGCTGTAGTACTACAACATTCAACAGCTGCGCCTGTACCTTGGGAAGTCTGATCTGGCCATGGTTGTCCACGCTCTGGTTACATCCCAAATAGATTACTGCAATGCACTCTACGTGGGGTTGGATTTGAAGACTGTTTGGAAACTCCAACTAGTCCAACGGGCAGCAGCCAGATTACTCACCGGAGCGCCATAAAGGGAGCACACTAACCCCCCGTTATGTCAGCTCCACTGGCTGCCGGTCCACTTCTGAGCACAATTCAAAGTGCTGGTCTTGGCTTTTAAAGGCCTGTACAGTTCCGGCAAAGCTAACTTGTCCGAACATATCTCCCTCTACGTTCCACCTCGTAGCCTAAGATCTGCTGGGGAGGCCCTGCTCTCGGTCCCACCGGCCTCGCAAACGTGTCTGGTGGAGACAAGGGACAGAGCCTTCTTGGTGGTGAACCCCTGCTTGTGGAATTCGCTCCCCAGCAAGATTATACTGGCGTCCTCCCTCCTTTCCTTTAGGAAAAAACTAAAATCGTGGTTTTGGAACCAGGCTTTCGGCTAGTGGGTGCAACAGCACTTTGAACATGAAACTGGACCTGATGACTGTTATGATCATTGGAAATGGCTATGTGATTATGTGATTGTATAATTATTTGTTATTGTTTTTAACCTTTTATTTATTTATGGTTTTATGCTGTTGTTTGTTGATATTGTGGCATCAAATTGCTGCTTATGTTAGCCCCTCCGGGGGGGGCGGGGGAGTACTGAGAAGGGCGGGGTATAAATGTTGTAAATAAATAAATTGTTGTAAATAAATAAATGTACTAACATCTTGTACAAAGTATACTTGACAGAGATACACAATGCAAATCTCTGAACCAAAACATCCCTTTCTGTGGGATAAACACTTGATTCCTACAGCAAAATGCACAAGTTTATCAGTCCTTTTTGAAAACCAAAAGTTTATAAATCAAAGTTTATAAGTCCTTTTTTGCAAGTATCTGAATCAAAAACTTCCTAATGTGGGATAAATCCACAAAAAGGACTGAAAAAACCTTGATTTCCTGTTGACAAATGTTGTTTTCAAAAAAGACTTACAGACTTGTGCACTCTGCTGTAGGAATCAGCTGTTTATCCCACTTTAGGAAGTTTTTGACTGATAAACTTGTGCATCCACTCTGTTTTAATATGCTTCCCAGGCTCGAGACAGAAGCAAGTAAAGAGGAGAGGAATGATCCAATTCCGAGCACAATTCAAAGTGCTGGTTTTGACCTACAAAACCCTATACGGTTCCGGCCCAGTGTTTCTGTCCGAACGGATCTCCCTCTACGTCCCACCTTGGAGTCTAAGATCTTCTGGGGAGGCCCTGCTCTCGACCCCGCCTCTATCACAAGTGAGATTGGCGGGGACGAGGAGTAGGGCCTTCTCGCTGGTGGCCCCTCACCTGTGGAATTCACTCCCTGGGGAAATTAGATCAGCGACATCCCTCCTTTCCTTTAGGAAAAAATTGAAAACAGGGATTTGGGACCAGGCATTCGGACAGTCTGGCAGATAAAGAAAGGACTCTGACGATGGACAGGAATTGACTAAGTGGAATGGAATTATGGAACTCTGAAAGACGAATGCTGAGCATGAGATTTGTTTTATTGATTGTGTTATATACCGATTGTTTTTAACTGCGATAATTGTTTTAACTGCTGTTTTGTACGTATGTGTATTTTGTGTAGGCATCGAATTGTGCCTTTTTGTAAGCCGCCTTGAGTCCCCCCTCGGGGGTTGAGAAGGGCGGTGCAGAAGTACTCGAAATAAATAAATAAATAAATAAAATCCTCTGTTTTAAAACGCTTCCCAGGCTCAAGAGAGAAGCGAAGGGAGAGGAGAGGGAGGAAATTCATCCACTCTGGTTTAAAACGGCTTCCCAGGCTTGAGCCGAGGCCAGGGACCACAAGCAGGGAAACACTAAATCATTTCCAACTCACCTACTGCTTCGTAACAGAATTGGCGGAAAAAGCTTTGGAAGGTTAAAGGGACTTCCAATATCCTTAAAAAAAATTAAAATCACTTCAAAAAGCAAATTTTCCGAATTTATTCCAGATTACGAAGATTCTGACCAAACCTAACCATTAGGCTTGGGTAACCACGGAAAAAATTGGTTCTAAACTTGTTTTGTTTTTAGGGGGCCCTTGCGTTTCGTTTGTTTTAATAATTCCGAAATTTTCCTTTAAAAAATTTCGAAATTTACGAAATTTCGTAAAATTACGAATCGATTCGTTAATGGCGGACGAGATTGCGCAATATGCTAAAAAAAACCTCCAAATGGGACAGGAAGAACTTCTGAAGCTTCCCTCTCCCTCTGTTGTTGACTGTTGGTGTGATAAAACAAATAACAACTATAAAACTTGCACCAGACATGCGAAAATAATTACGAAATAATTACGAAATAATTACGAAATAAATTGAAAAAATTGTTTCGAATCTTTATTACTCCTCACACAATTCCTGCATGGCTCAATATTGGATCGTAAGCTAATTTAAATACGAATTAATAACGAATTATGAAATTAACGAACGAAACCGCCCAAGCCTACTAACCATGCCTAACTGTGATCATTCAAACCAACACACTCTACTGGGGCAATATCACTTCTCTGACCTATTGTGTCCTTGTCGTCTTGCCTGCATGGGTGCTACTAGTATATTTTTTAAATCAAGAGATAGTAATTGAGATATGATGTCCCAATTAAACATTAGTGCTTTATATTCTACCAAACTGTTTACATTAAATAGAACAAGAAAACCTGCATACTTGTTCCATAGCACCAATTTGTAATGAAAGGGGGGAAAATAAGGAAAATACTCATACTATTTAAATATATTTATGGAATCCAGCACACAACAAAGTCAATAAATAACATGGTTGACTGACTGACAAGAATAATCAATTCTAAGAGGGGAAAATGCATTACACAATTACAACTGGGCATGCTGCCATAAAAGCAAAAAAATGATCAAATTAAACAAAAATAAAGCAGAATAGAAGCAAACACATCAACTTTTGTTAAAGCAAGTCCCAGTTGCTATACCTGTAAATTACATGCATTCTGAACATCATGGAGGAGAATGAGTGAACAATGGTTTCTGTGACTGTTATAAAAAAATTAAAAATGACATTATTTTGTGAGTTTACTTGTGAGTAATGCTCTATACTTCTGCCTTTTTTTCTCCAGTTAGGAAGAGAAAAGCTTCCAGATCATGGACTGTAGAAATAGTTTTGATTTATTGCTTTTAGGAGTGGATGGACTATAAATCTCATCCTGTTAAAAGGATATTGAAGTGGCCAGGGGAATACTGGTTGTTGCTGTTATTGTTGCTGCTGCTGTGTACATTCAAGTCATTTCCAACCTATTGTAATCCTATGGTAAGCCTATCCAGTGCAAGATTTTCTCATAGGAGGTCTGCCATTGCTTTCCTCTGAAGTTCGAAAGTGGATCTTGAACAAGGCCACATAGTGGATTCCCACGGCTGAGTAGGAGCTTGAGCCCTGGTCTCCAGGGTCCTCAACCAAAACCTAGACAAGTTAATCAGGTATCTAAATGGGACCACCTTTTCTGCTCCATAGAAAGAACAGAGTAAGACGATTTGGGCATTCAATACAGGATAATAGTTTCATGGAACAAAGAGCAGAAATAGATCAAAGATGTTGTGACTCAGCTGGAACCACAGACACAGACTGATGGTGTTTTGATTCAGATGGGGTCTCAGAGTGACTCTGACGAGGATGATGGGATTCAGGTTCACAATCAGGTTCAAAATGTTCCTGTTGTAGACAATGAGGAACAGGGTGTGCAAGTTCAGTTTCCCACAGCAGGGAATGATGTTTTTGATACTGAAACTAGCCAGGTGCAAATTGACTCAGAGAAGGAGGACCGTTCTCAGCCTGATAGTAAGCATGAAGGCAACCAGGCTGACACTAACGAGAAGCCTGACCTTGATGAAACGGGAATCTTAGATAGAGCTGACCGTTTGGAATTCAGAGTTTGGAGGAGTGTGGGAATAGCCAACAAGAAGGAGGTCAGAGGCCAACGAAATGCTTTCATGTATTACAAAGGGTATTAAGCAGTGTGTTTGAAAACAAACATTTGTCAGAGCAACTTCTCGCTCAACCAAGCAGCTTGTGCTCGTTTTTATGTGTCCATGGTCTTGGGATTTTGTCATGTTTTCATGGGACTATGTTTCGTTGGTGCCATTTGAAATTCTGCTTTACAGTGCTAGGTTTTATTGATCTTTGGAACATTATTTGCTTTTTAAACTTTTCATCTTTACTTTTTAATAAACTACAAAAACTTCAGTCTGTGTGCAGTTCTGGTGATTTCAGCAAGGTGAATCTATTCTGAGGTGCAACAAATGAGCAGAAATGCTACCATCCTATTTGTTATGACCATCAGGCCTGAGAGTGGGGTAAATAGCAGTGGGAGGCCACCATTGGCTGGCAGCCTTGGGCATTTGCCTCATCCAATGGCAAATACCATCCGGTTGGAAGATAGCCTCGAAGAAATCTACTCTAGCTTCCTGTTCAGTGTAAGAATCTCATAAGCACATTTCTTCATCTTCTGTTGAGATATCTCCAAGGAATGGAAAGTCATCATCTCCCAAGGCAAATCATTCCATTGTTGAGTGAATTTACTGTTGGGATATTTCTCTCAACCAAATCTATTTTGTTGCATTTTCTACCCAATGGTTCTTGTTCTCCCCACCAGAACAAGAAAGAATCCATGTGCCTCACAGATGATGTATTGTTAGAATCTTTAAAACACTTTGTTGAATCATCAAACTCAATTTTGTTAACTCTGATATCAACTCACTAGGATATCTCGATGAGATATTCAGACAGCTCGTACCATGTTGGATCTCTCTCTCTCTCTCTCTCTCTCTCTCTCTATATATATATATAGTCTTCATTGTGAAAATTTTACATTCATGAGGTAACATGAGAAAAGGAAAAAGATAAAATATAACATGTATAATAAGAAATAAGGTGCAATTGTATGGTACTCGGGGTTGGGAGGGGCACAAAAAGCAAGAGAAGAGAGAAAAGAAAAGAAAAGAAAAGAAAAGGGGGAGGATAGTATGGGGATACTATGGGGATAGGATAGTCGGTTGACTTCCAGTCCATTCCACAGGGAAAAAAATGAAGATCTAATTATTTGTATTTTTATATATATGCCATCTTCCTTCTTATATGTTTTCCTTCTCTTTCTATCTTCTTTTCTTCTCTTTTCCTTATTTTTTAGATTTACTTTCCTCACTTTAGTCTATTTGTATTGTTTTCTTTTCCTTGAGGTATCTTCTTAGTGGTTGCCAATCCGTTTTGTTCCTTTTGTTCCGATCTTGCAACATAGTCATCAGGGAGTCCATATCCATATAATCTCTTATTTTGATAATCCATGTTTCAAAAGACGAGAGTTTTTTTTCTTTCCATCTACTTGCCAAGATAGTTCTGGCAGCTGCTATCATACCATATTGGACTTCTAACCAAGCACTATCCAGTCTCTGTCCTGGTTAGCTTGAGAAAAGAGGTGAGATTGAGTGTGTTCACTTAGCGTGGAGTTTGGTCATCATGATGTGGAGTTATAGCTAGCTTGAAAGAACAACGTTGGACATCAGTGTTGCTGGGATGATGAACTATTATCATTGGATGAGGATCATGAACCAAAACATTGAGAAAGCACCAGTTAAAGACCTCTGCATTTAAACAACTTGAGTAAAATCTTTCCCCCTGCTAATGATGAATTTGTTATGGTGGTCCCTCTCAAATACCTATTTCTCCCCTCCTCTATACATAAATACCTGAATATAGCAGCCAAATAGCACAGGTAGAGTCTACTTGCCAGAGGTAAAGGCAAAGGTTTCCCCCGAGATTAAGTCCAGTCGTGTTCAACTCTGAAGGTTGGTGCTCATCTCCATTTCTAAGACAAAGAGCCAGCGTTGTCCATAGACACCTTCAAGGTCATGTGGCCGGCATTACTGCATGGAGCGGTGTTACCTTCCCGCCGGAGCGGTATCTATCGATCTAGTCACATATGTTTGTTTTCGAACTGCTAGGTTGGCAGAAGCTGGGGCTGACAGCAGGAGCTCACACTGCTCTCCAGATTCGAACCTGCAACCTTTCGGTCAACAAGTTTAGTAACACAGCAGTTTAACCCCCTGCACCATTGGAGGCTCCAGTTGCCAGAAGGATACCATTTGAAGTAGGTTTAATACACATAAAGAAAATAAATATTTATATTAAAAAAGGAATAGACATTTCAGCCTTTCTGTGTGTGTGTGTGTGTATGGGGGAGGGAGGAACAGTAAAACAAAAAGAATCCATGTGGTCCTTCATAGCTTATTTATCAATTGGGTGTGGGAATTGGGATCAATGGGAGGATTTCTTTCTTTCCTCCTGTTTTTTGGTCTCTTAAAAGAGCCCTTACGCTCGAGGGCCAGGCAAAGCAAACAAGCCATGTACACACCAGAGCAAAGATGAAAGGAAAAGAGCTGCCCCTTTCGTGGTTAGAAATTCTTATCTGGTGACCAAACCTTTGTTAGCTTCTGAAAGCAGAAGTGGTCTGCCTTGGCGGAAAGGTTCAAAGCCATTTTGGGGGAGGAAAAAAATCAGATACTGCAATCAAAAGTCTGTCTATCTGTTGAAATATTTAGAAGAACAAGATATCGCTTTGACCTTCTTACACCTGTGACCCTTCTGAAAGATGTGAAAGTGCACTTTATGCCTGTTTATGTTCTTTATCTTTAATGGGCTTCTGCATTCTACACACTCACACACACACCACACACATAAATAGAAAAGATTAAAGTTTGCAAAGTCCTTTGAGAGCAAGGAGGGGGGCTATTATTTTTCATCATTTTAATACATCAGAATTCATATGTTGTCTCCCAATTTATTTATTTATTTATTTATTTATTGTGTCAGGGGCAACCAGACAATTGTATTACCGTACCGTACATTTCTAACAGAACAAAACAAACAGACAGACAAAACACAAAGTTTGCAAGCTTGGTAGTTGATTAAATGTCCTTTGACCAGTATCTGGCCACTTGGAGTGCCTCTGGTGTTGCCACAAGGAGGTCCTCCATGGTGCATGTGGCAGGGCTCAGGGTGCATTCCAGCAGGTGGTCAGTGGTTTGCTCTTCTCCACACTCGCATGTCGTGTATTCCACTTTGTGGCCCCATTTCTTGAGGTTGGCTCTGCATCTCGTGGTGTCAGAGCGCAGTCTGTTCAGCACCTTCCAAGTCACTCAGTCTTCTGTGTGCCCAGGGGGGAGTCTCTCATTTGGTCTCAGCCATTGATTGAGGTTCTGGGTTTGAGTCTGCCACTTTTGGACTCTCGCTTGCTAGGGTGTTCCAGCGAGTGTCTCTGTAGATCTTAGAAAACTATTTCTTGATTTAAGTCGTTGACGTGCTGGCTGATACCCAAACAGAGAATGAGCTGGAGATGTCACTGCCTTGGTCCTTACACAATTGGCTGCTACTTCCCGGCAGATGTCAGGTGGTGCAATACTGGCTAAACAGTGTAATTTCTCCAGTGGTGTAGGGTGCAGATACCCCATGATAATGTGGCATGTCTCATTAAGAGCCACATCCACTCTTTTAGCATGGTGAGATGTGTTCCACATTGGGCATGCATACTCAGCAGCAGAGTAGCATAGCGCAAGGACACACAATGAGGAAATGAAGTTTTGGCTGAAGTAAATGGTGTTTAATAATCAGGTCAGAGAAAGAATGGATCATAGAAAGGATCATAAAGATGCACATCCAAAATTCCTAAATCTGAACCATTCTCTAGAGTAATAATAATAATAATAATAATAATAATAATAATAATACTTTATTTGTACCCCGCTACCATCTTCACAAGGGACTCGGCTTACATGAGGCCGAGCCCAAACACAACAAAACAAGCAATTAAAATAAAAACATGGACAATAAAATAATGCAACATTAACAATAAGACCACAAGAAGGGAAGGCCAAATGTAAAATTAAAATTGGAAATAATGCTGGAACATGGGTGGAAAAGTGATGGGGCATTTGTGGAAAACATACAAGCAGACCTAAAAAATGTAAAGTGCTTTGGAAGACAAAGTGCTATGGGAACATTATTCTGGGAAGGCACACTGGAACAACCATGTCTTCAAGCTCCTGCCAGAGTTAGGGCCTGCCTGATGTCCTTAGGAAGTAAGTTCCAGAGTCGAGGGGCCACCACCGAAAATGCCCTCTCTCTCGTCCCCACCAATCGCACATGCGATGCAGGTGGGATCACAAGCAGGACCTCTCCAGATGATCGAAGAGATCATGTTGGTTCGTATACAGAGATGCGGTCACACAGGTAGGTGGGTCCCAAACCGTTCAGGGCTTTGTACGTAAGAACCTGCACCTTGAATTGGGTCTGGAAAATGAATGGCAACCAGTGGAGCTCCTTGAACAGGAGTGTTGACTGCTCCCTGTAAGGAGCACCAGTTAACAACCTGGCCACCACCCACTGAACCATCTGGAATTTCTGAACCGTTTTCAAGGTCAGCCCCATGTAGAGTGCATTACAGTAATCCAGTCTAGAAGTGACTAAGGCAACCTTTCGAGCTTGGTGTGTCAAAATTTGCCAAAAACCTGAGCATAATTTGGGTGGAGTGTCACTTTGAGGAAAAAAACCCCATAATTTTACAATATTTATAGTTTAAATAAGAAAAATATATAATCAATGCTGAGTTATGGAGTGAACAATGCTCAAACGTGCAGATGTTAAATTTGTAGAGCCTTTTACAAATTTAAGGATGGAATTAGATTGGCTCATAAGGTGTATTTCTCTGTATGTGGCCGCATGCGTCTGCGTGTCATCAAAAATAGCCATGTGTGTCAGTGCTGACACACGTGTCATAGGTTCACCATCACGGGACTAAGGCACCTTGGCCAGATCCGCCTTCCCAAGGTACGGTCGAAGTTGGCGCACAAGTCTTAATTGTGCAAAGAGTAGATATGTATTTCACAATTTCAGTCTTCATATTTGTAATTTTAACAGTTTTCTTCTCTCTCAAATTTTTTTTCAAAGAACTGCAGTTTGCATACAATATTCGCATTTCAGGACTTTTTCTGTGCAAAATTCTGTGCAAAGTTTTTTCATGCAGAAAATACCCTCCTTTGAATCTATTTTTTTTCCTCAGGAAAATTGCATATGTCATCATATGGTACATCACAATACACAACTAGTACTCTAAAGTTCTCCTAGTTCAGGACTGTCAGACATGGCCAGTTGCTTTCTATGCATTTCCTTTACTTGATACCCCATCTAGGACATCAAGAATTAGCTCTTAACATTTCTTTTTTACTCTTCCACTTCTGCCCCCTTCCCAAGAGCCAACCTCTGACTTTCACTCTTCCATCGTTACATTTGCCTGCTCCTTACAATTCTACTGGGATTGATTTATCATCATTTGCTCACGTCTCTGTCTCAAAATCTGAGCTTTGATCAGCTTGTATTTTACAACTTACATCTGTTCTCTGTTTAACCTTTGGTAATGCTGTTTTTCAAAAATATTACCTGGTATAACAAAAGAATCCTCTCAGTCCAAACGTTCTATTAAATCCCACTTGAAAGGGGCGGAGTGGGGGAGAACTCAAAGAAAGTCCAACATACCTGTCTTAATTTGCCACATTTGTGTCTCATAGGCTCCTTTTCATGAATGCTATAAATCTGTCACTTCCCACCTTCTTTCTCATCTTTGTGCTGAACTACTAACTTTGTCTTCTGCTTTCCAATCCTTCTCCTCTTTCCTTCTATTTCCTATCTTTCCTTGGGAGGATAGGAAACATGATCACATAAACTGGAAAATCTTGGGAACTGATCGACACAAATTAATGGGTTCCAACAATTCCCATTCTTAAACAGTCTTGGTTTAATGTATTGTTGAATGCTTTCATGGCCAGAATCACTGGGTTGTTGTAGGTTTTTTCAGGCTATATGACCAAGGTCTAGAGGCATTCTCTCCTGACGTTTCACCTGCATCTATGGCAAGCATCCTCAGAGGATGCTTGCCATAGATGCAGGTGAAACGTCAGGAGAGAATGCCTCTAGACCATGGCCATATAGCCCAAAAAAAACCTACAACAACCCAGTCTTGGTTTAGCAAAGGGAACACAAAGGAAAGTGTTTATTTTGAGTCAATCCTATGCCCTTTCTAATTCAGTATTGATGCTAAAATGTTCAGGGGTGTGGAGAACAATCCCTATGGGGAGCGGCGTAAATAGCTGCGTAAATGTTTAGCCTGAAGAAGAGAAGGTTGAGAGGTGACATGATGGCCATGTATAAATATGTGAGAGGAAGTCATAAGGAGGAGGGAGCAAGCTTGTTTTCTGCTTCTCTGGAGACTAGGACGCGGAACAATGGCTTCAAACTACAAGAGAGGAGATTCCATCTGAACATGAGGAAGAACTTCCTGACTGTGAGAGCCGTTCAGCAGTGGAACTCTCTGCCCCAGCGTGTGGTGGAGGCTCCTTCTTTGGAAGCTTTTAAACAGAGTCTGGATGGCCATCTGTCAGGGTGCTTTGAATGCAATTTTTCCTGCTTCTTGGCAGGGGGTTGGACTGGATGGCCCATAAGGTCTCTTCCAACTCTAGGATTCTTTGATTCTGATTCTATGATTCTAACTTCCTGACTGTGAGTGCCATTCAGCAGTGGAACTCTCTGCCCCGGAGTGTGGTGGAGGCTCCTTCTTTGGAAGCTTTTAAACAGAGGTTGGATGGCCATCTGTCGGGGGTGCTTTGAATGCAATTTTCCTGCTTCTTGGCAGGGGGTTGGACTGGATGACCTATGAAGTCTCTTCCACCTTTATGATTCTAACCTCTGAGGAAGCCTGCCATAGATGCAGGTGAAACATCAGGAGATAATGCTGCCCTGGAGACTAGGACGCAATACAACAATGGCTCCAAACTACAGGAATGGAGTTTCCACCTGAACATTAGGAAGAACTTCCTGACTGTGAGAGCAGTTCAGTAATGGAACTCTCTGCTCCAGAGTGTGATGGAGGCTCCTTCTTTGGAAGCTTTTAAACAGAGGTTGGATGGCCATCTGTCGGGGGTGATTTGAATGCAATTTTCCTGTTTCTTGGCAGAATGGGGTTGGACTGGATGATGGCCCATGAGGTCTCTTCCAACTCTAGGATTCTATGATTCTGATTCTATGATTCTAACATCCTGTCTGTGAGAGCCGTTCAGTAGTGGAACTCTCTGCCCTGGAGTGTGGTGGAGGCTCCTTCTTTGGAAGCTTTGTAACAGAGGTTGGATGGCTATCTGTTGGGGGTGCTTTGAATGTGATTTTTTTGCTTCTTGGCAGGGAGGTTGGACTGGATGGCTCATGGGGTCTCTTCCAACTCTATGATTCTAACCTCTGAGGATGCCTGCCATAGATGCAGGTGAAATGTCAGGAGATAATGCTGCCCTGGAGACTTGGACGCAATAGAACAATGGCTCCAAACTACAGGAATGGAGATTCCATCTGAACATGAGGAAGAATTTCCTGACTGTGAGAGCCGTTCAGCAGTGGAACTCTCTGCCCTGGAGTGTGGTGGAGACTCCTTCTTTGGAAGCTTTTAAACAGAGGTTGGATGGCCATCTGTGGGAGGTGCTTTGAATGCAATTTTCCTGTTTCTTGGCAGAATGGGGTTGGACCAGATGGCCCATGAAGTCTCTTCCAACTCTATGATTCTAACCTCTGAGGATGCCTGCCATAGATGCAGGTGAAACATCAGGAGATAATGCTGCCCTGGAGACTAGGACGCAATAGAACAATGGCTCCAAACTACAGGAATGGAGATTCCACCTGAACATTAGGAAGAACTTCCTGACTGTGAGTGCCATTCAGCAGTGGAACTCTCTGCCCCGGAGTGTGATGGAGACTCCTTCTTTGGAAGCTTTTAAACAGAGGTTGGATGGCCATCTGTGGGGGGTGCTTTGAATGCAATTTTCCTGTTTCTTGGCAGAATGGGGTTGGACCGGATGGCCTATGAATTCTCTTCCAACTCTATGATTCTAACCTCTGCGGATGCCTGCCATAGATGCAGGTGAAACGTCAGGAGATAATGCTGCCCTGGAGACTAGGACACAATAGAACAATGGCTTCAAACTACAGGAATGGAGATTGCACCTGAACATTAGGAAGAACTTCCTGACTGTGAGAGCTGTTCAGCAGTGGAACTCTCTGCCCTGGAGTATGGTGGAGGCTCCTTCTTTGGAAGCTTTTAAACAGAGGATGGATAGCCATCTGTCGGGGGTGATTTGAATGCATTTTCCTGCTTCTTGGCAGAATGGGGTTGGACTGGATGTCCCATGAGATCTCTTCCAACTCTAGGATTCTATGATTCTGATTCTATGATTCTAACTTCCTGACTGTGAGAGCCGTTCAGCAGTGGAACTCTCTGCCCCGGAGTGTGGTGGAGGCTCCTTCTTTGGAAGCTTTTAAACAGAGGTTGGATGGCTATCTGTTGGGGGTGCTTTGAATGTGATTTTTTTGCTTCTTGGCAGGGGGGTTGGACTGGATGGCCCATGAGGTCTCTTCCAACTCTTTGATTCAAGAGTTTCTTGAAATAAGTTCTGCTTCTTCTTTTTGTTGGTGTCGTCATGGATGCCAAAGAGCTTGCTTGGATGTGGCCCTTCTTTGAATCCAAGCGTGATCTTGTTCTCTTCCATCTTTTCAAAGCCATTTTAAGAAGAAAAGAAAAGAGAAAGAAAGAAAGAAAGACCACAGAAAAAGTCTAGTATTTATTGGAACCTAAAAGAAGCCAAAAACATTTTGAGAAAGACCTGAGAGGGGAAAGAGGGGGGCAAAGGGAGGTAATTGTTAAGACTGTCAGCAGGGGACTTTTGCGATAATTTGATCTGAACTCTGCTAACAAATCACTCTGCCATTTCTTTTGCTTTAGTATCTGTTTATGCTTCTACAAATTGAAACCCCACTGGCTATCGGTTGCAGAACACCGCTCGGCACAATAACACATCAGCCCGTCAATTAGTTCAAGGTGGGGAAGGATTAGTTGACCATCCCAAACCTACGGGCCGACTCGATATTTTGTCTTTCCCCGCTGGGGTAAAAGGGTGCAGACATATGTAAGTAATAAACTAACAGGCTTCCATCCACTTTAGGTTGAGTGGAAGGAATGCAGAACCAAACTATAAAATAATAATAGACACACACACACAAAAGGAAGAAGGGGGGGGGGGACGGTTACGGCAGCGAGAACAGGGGAAACCCCATACCTCCATCTGCTAAATGAGGGGCTCTGGGGTGCCCCGTTAAGTTTTAAAAGATGTAACAGCGGCTTTGTGTTTTCTTTTGTGACCCCCTTTTTTTGGTGAGCCCCCAACCCCTCTTTGGGGGGGGGGGGTGAGTGCATAACTGTTATGGTTTTGGCGTGCCAACATTGAGAGCTGACATGAGATCAAAGCACTGATAAATGAGAGGAAAGGGGATGGTTGACCTCCTGGATTATATTCTACAAGAATTTGGGGCTTTTTAAAGCAATAAGAAAAGCCATAAATAACTGGACCTCAAATCAGTCGTGGCACCTTTTTTTTTTACGCTGGTGAAACATGAACAATCGCTAGATAACATTTGTATAGGGATATGTACATATGGCGGCACTTATACATTTAAGATGAAATAAATACGCTTCCCCCAGGAAAGGCCTTTGAACTGTTCACTTGATGTGTGTGTGTGTGTATATGTATATATATATCCCCAGCGGTTCCTTTTAAATCTATGAATAAGTGCGATTTACAGTCCAGGGTCTGCAGGCATAAGTATTCCTAAAAGAATCCAAATTTTCAAGGAAAGTGAATGAGATGTCTGAGAAGTTTGCAACACCCTTCTAATATCAGGAAATTTAATAAGTAATGTTGACCTTTTACATACCCTGTCTGCTTTGTTACCTCCGAATGGAGATATTTAGTGCCAATCTCAAAACAGAAGTGTATTTTTACAGGACTAGATGGAGGTGAAACAGACAGAATGATTCTGAAGCTAGAATAGGCAAGGCAACTGCTCTACTCGGGGTTTTATATTTTGTTGTGTGTGTGTCAAGAGCAACTTGAGAAACTGCAAGTCACTTCTGGTGTGAGAGAATTTGCCGTCTGCAACAATATTGCCCAGGGGCAGGGGCGGCTCAACCATTACGCAAAGTAAGCATTCGCAGTATAGTTGACTTTGCCCTGGGGCGCTCTTGAGGCGCTCTTGGGGGAAAATAGACCTTGACATATGCGAGTTGTAGTTACGGGGATTTATAGTTCACCTACAGTCAAAGAGCATTCTGAACTCCACCAATGATGGAATTGAACCAAATATGGCACACAGAACTCCCACGACAAACAGACAATATATATCAGTGATTGGTTGGGGGGGGGGGCACCAAAATACTGTTTGCTTACCGTTGAAAATTACCAACGGCCGCCTCTGCCCAGGGGACACCTGGATGTTTTGATGTTTTTTCCATCCTTATGGGTTATAGGTAAGGATAGTACTCTGGGATCCAAATGATAAAACAAAGAGTTCAACCATTTTTGGTATGTCTACTGTGGGTCCTTCCAGACAGGGCCCAAAATGCGGGCCCAATTGGACGTTTTCCTGTGGAAGGTCCAACGTGGGAGAAAGAACTCTTGTCTGTTGGAGCTAGGTGTGAATGTTTCAATTGGCCACCTTGATTAGCATTTGATGGCCTGACAGATTTTAGGTGGGGCTTGTTACTGCCTGGGAAATTCTTTTGTTGAGAGGTTATTATTAGGTGTACCTGATTGTTTCTTTAAAACAGAGGCTTGACTCTAAAGCAGCCACAAGCTTTTTATAACAGTATTATTTGAAACCATTAAGCATTTTTACCTGAATTATTTCAAGCCTGTTCAATAAATATTCTTGTTATTTTATCAACTTATACCAGCCTCAGTGTGCGTACCTTTGTGGTCAAAGTATTACTAAAGTCAGCTTCACAGCAGCCTCTAAGAAACTATAGTGGCACAGTGTGTGTTACAGAACAAACTCTCAATATTACCTCAGCCTGATTATTATTGAAATGGTGGCAGCGGGACTTGTTTGAAGAATCATTTTAAATCTCTCAGTTCTAGTGTTTCCCAGTTCCTACCTTTTTAAAATACTAAGTGTCCCACCCCCCTTCTTTGGTTTAATCTCCCCTGATATTGGTATAATCAGTGGGATATATTTCAACAATTAAAATAAAGAGATATTTAAATATACAGTTGGTTCAGTAACCATGCTCCCTCTTCCTTTTGATGGCTTCATATAAGAGGGGTATTTTTAAAGTAAGGTCCGTTTGAACATAAGTACACAACGAAAGTTTATTTCAAAAAAGTAAATTTATTTTCAGAAAGTACATACTTCACTCTATTTTTTGACATAGTTGCCAAGTTTGTTCAAACACTTATCATACCTCTGAACCAATTTTAAAATACCCTCTTCATAAAAACTTGCCACCTGCTCTGATAACCAAGAGTTCACTGTAATCAAAGAAGGGCGACCGGAGCGGTCCTCATCATGGACGTTGTCACGGCCATCTTTGAAATGTCGTACCCACTTACGCACTTTGCTTTCACTCATAACAGTATCACCATACACTTCACAAATCTGTCGATGAATTTCTGCAGCAGGCAGGTTCCTTGCTGACAAAAACCGTATCACTGAGTGAACCTCACATGCGGCGGGTGAGTTGATAGTCTTAAACATTTTTAAAGCACAAAACAGAACCGTACAGGTTAGCTACAGAGCGGAAACTGAGCACAGTTGTTCCCGAGGCA
This sequence comes from Anolis sagrei, assembly GCF_037176765.1. Taxonomy (NCBI): domain Eukaryota; kingdom Metazoa; phylum Chordata; class Lepidosauria; order Squamata; family Anolidae; genus Anolis; species Anolis sagrei. The sequence goes on from NC_090028.1 coordinate 35,346,160, forward strand.
TGCCGGTACACGAGGCATGCGCTCATTGCGGTATGCACGCGAACTACTAGTGTCTACAACAAAACGGACCTTATTTAAAAAATACCTCTTGTATTTTTGGGTGAACAGCTCATTCATATATTTTTAAGGAGGAGCCTGTGTGTGTTGTAGAGTGGTGTGCTTTATACCATACATCCCCAAAACCTACAACAACCCATTGATTCTGGCCATGAAAGCCTTCGACAATACATTGTGCTGCAATTTCCTACAATTTGGGGCTGGCATAACAAAAGGCGAACTTACTAAATAAACAATGGGGGGTAAGCATTTCCTTTCCCCTCCCCTTGTGCCATCACTCCTAATTTGAACACCTAAAACCCACAAAGGAGAAGCAGAATGTTTGCTTCAGTTGCCTGCAGGAGAAACCGGCTTTGTTGCCGACCCATTAGAATAAGCAGAAAATTAACTCTGACAGCACGTTGCCTGGTAAACAAACAGGCCTTGATTGATGAAGACAAACTGCAGAAGCCCCCGACACAATCTTATTCCTCTGCCGAAGAAGAAAACGATGCAAGGCGGAGGGGAGAGAGCCTCACTTCTGAATCTTTTTGCACTGCTCAGCCCCTGCCTCCTCCTTCCCGAGAAAGCAGCCAAGCAATTTAATAAATGTCTTTAAACATAATCTTAAATGATGCGCCCGAACAGAAATCCATTTATCATACAACAGAATTTCTGTATAGGGAATACGGTGCAGATTTTAATTGATGTGCAAACATACAGATTTTGTTTAATATCCTCATAATCCTGCCCATTTTGTTAATACGATTATGGATATTGTGTGTGTGAGTGTGTGTATTTTAAAGCAATATGTGATGTACACTAAATATGCCAATGTATTTAATATAGGGAGCCCCTGCTGAACTTGGTGATCGAAAGATTGCAGGTTCGAATTCAGGGAGCTGTGTGAGCTCCCACTGTTAGCCACAGCTTCTGCCAACCTAGCTGTGCTAGTACGGCTGTACCAGGAGCTTCAGCTTCACTTGCTTTCTATTGAGTGTTTGCATATATTCCAAGGTTCCATGCATTTGCAACAAGGTGGCTTCCCTTGGTTTGCAATCATAGGGTTAGCCAACTGTCTATCATTGTTAAGTTTTGGTTCCGCCCCTTTCCCCAGGGCCATGGGAAGAGAGGGAGCCATTTTTAGTTCCGTCTTATAGTGGAAAGCTAAGCTACAGGACGTGGATTAGCTCCAACCATAGAAAAGCTTCATTTCCTACAGCATCCGGGGCAGAAATTCCGGGGGGAAAACAGTCCCAAAGCTCTGGCTGGGAGCTTACAGCCTCTCAGCTTTACAGCATCTGAGGGAAACAGTCCTAAAGTTTCGGAAGAAAACAGTTTTGCAGACCCAAAGAACCAGCCGGAGAATCTACATAGCCTTGACTGGTAGGTCTACTCGGGACCCAAGATGCAGATTGGAACCGGTAGTAGAACCCACATCAGCAAAGCTTAGACAGTAGATTGCCTGGGAGGGATTAAAAAGGGCTTTACTTGTTAAAGAAACAAAGGCTGTTGGAGGTGCTTTGAATGCAATTTCCCTGCTTCTTGGCTTCTTGGACTGGATGGCCCATGAGGTCTCTTCCAACTCTATGATTCTACATGACCTTGGAGGTGTCTACGGACAGGGGCGGCTCAACCCATCACGCAAAGTAAGCATTTGCAGTACAGTTGATTTTGCCCAGGGGTGCTCTTGAGGTGCTCTTGGGGAAAAATAGACCTTGACATATGCGAGTTGTAGTTACTGGGATGTATAGTTCACCTACAATCAAAGAGCATTCTGAACTCCACCAATGATGGAATTGAACCAAATATGGCACACAGAACTCCCACGACGAACAGAAAATATATATCAGTGATTGTTTGGGGGGGGGGGGGCGCCAAAATACTGTTTGCTTACCGTTGAAAATTACCTAGGGCCGTCTCTGTCTACGGATAACGCCGGTTCTTCGGCTTAGAAATGGAGCTGAGTACCAACCCACAGAGTCAAACACGACTGGACTTAATGCCAGGGGAAAACCTTTACCCTATTTGATATACAGGTAGAAGTCCCATAGCCTTCCAGATGTGGTAGGACTACAAATCCCAGCATTCACCATTGGCCACATAAATCAGGCTTGAATGGAAGTTGTCCTACAATACCTAGAGTGCCATTTGATTCCCATTACTAGATTCATGCCTAATTCCTATTATAGGAAATCCAACTATAAGAAAGTAAATGATTCATTGAAATGTATTTTAAATGCTTATTACGCTTTAATTTTTAACTTATGTTTTAACTGATGTTATATGTCTTAAGGCACCTTGAGTCTCGCTCAGGGTAGCGAAAGGCGGGATATAAATAAGGTAAATAAATAAATAAATAAGCCAAAGAGCCGGCGTTGTCCGTAGACAACCTCAAGATCATGTGGCCAGCATGACTGCAAGGAGTGCGGCTATCCTCCTGCAGAAGTGGCAGCTACTCACATTTGCATGTTTTCGAACTGCTAGGTTGGCAGAAGCTGGGGCTAACAGCAGGAGCTCACCCCCTCCCTGGATTTGAACTGCCAACCTTTCAGTCAGCAAGTTCAGCACTCAGCAGTTTAAGCTTTGATTTTTCCTCCTAGTTTGGGGTCGCACTGATCCAACTAGACTTCTTTCCTATATATTTGGAGGTCTATCGCTGTAGTTCTGCTCTTTTGCTTTGTTTTTAGGATCTGATTCTTTTCCTTCTATAGTTCATGAAACCTACCTGAAGCAGAAGGAAAGATGAACCTTTCTTATTATTTGAATTTTATCGGACAGAAAATTGAAGTAGCGTTGACAGTTCGGTTCCCTTTTTTAATGAACTAGTCAAATGTTTTTGATGAACTAGTCAAGTCTTTGGCTGCAGATCCTTGGCACTCATTGCGTTTCACCTACGGTGGAAGTGAATGAAGCAGTCACAGTCACTGAATTGCAGCTGTTTGCTCCAGTCTTAATTCCACTGAGATAATGCTAATTGTCAGCTCTCTTTTTGGATATCTCCCAACCTACCCTTTGTGCTTTCTTCTTTTCCAAGCAGCGTGGGCTTCCACCTACTGTTCCTCATTGTCATACATTTCCTGCTCTTACTATCCACACCTGAATTTCCAGTCACGGGCTGATAAAAGGACAAATGAAGGGAAACCCTCCTTCCAGCTGTTGTCCCATGGATCATCAAAGCCTCCGCTGAGATGAGGAACGCTGTACAGAATGACGTGCGCGATCTTTAGGAAAATCACTTGGAAGAGCAAATTTCCCACCCTGTTCATCATGGGAACGCACGAAGGGAACTGCCGAGGAAGGACGTGGGAAGAGAAATTAAAATATCAAAACAAGTAGTGAAGGGTATTTCACAGAGCAACAAAGGGCTTTGTGGTTCCATGGAGAAACGTCTGGAGTCGAAATCTTGGAGCTTATTTCCATTTCTCTCAAATATGACGTTTCCTTGCTCTTCCCTATGGGCATATATTTATACTGTGAGCTCAAACTGCTTTAAGATGTCACACCAGTACCAGCTACTTAGCAACGTATATCTAACTATTACACTATGGGTTTTGTTTTTGTGTGCGTGTGTCAGGAGCAAGTTGAGAAACTGCAAGTGGCTTCTGGTGTGAGAGAATTGGCCGTCTGCAAGGACATTGCACAGGGAACGCCCGGATGTTTGATGTTTTATCATCCTTGTGCGAGGCTTCTCTCATGTCCCCGGAATAGAGCTAATAGAGGGAACTCATCCATGATCTCCCTAGATTCAAACCTGCTACCTGATGGTCTTCAGTCCTGCTGGTGCAAGGGTTTAACCCAGGGGTACTCAAACTATGGCCCTGGGGCCAGATACGGCCCTCCAAGGTCATTTACCTGGCCCTCGCTCAGGGTCAACCTAAGTCTGAAACTACTTGAAAGCACACAACAACAACAACAACAACAACAACAACAGCAACAACCCTATCTCATCAGCCAAAAGCAGGCACACACTTCCCACTGAAATACTAATAAGTTGCTATATTTATATACAGTCCCTCTCAGCCCGCAAGCAACTGGGGCCGGTTCACAGTTGGTACCAAGACTATAAAATACAATTAAAACATTAAAGTATTATAAAACCATAGAAAAGTCATACATATTAGGCTTGGGCGGTTTCGTTCGTTAATTTCGTAATTCGTTATTAATTCATATTTAAATTAGCTTACGATCCAATATTGAGCCATGCAGGACTACTGTGAGGAGTAATTAAAAATCGAAACAATTTTTCCAATTTATTTCGTATTGTTTCGTAATTGATTCGTAATTGATTCAAAATTGTTTTGAAATTGTTTCGTAATTGTTTCATAATTATTTCCGTATGTCTGGTGCAAGTTTTATAATTGTTGTTTGTTTTATCAGTGATAAAAAATAAATTATCACACCAACAGTCAACAACAGAGGGAGAAGGAAGCTTCAGAAGTTCCCCCTGTCCCATTTGGAGGGTTTTTTTAGCATATTGCGCAATCGCGTCCACCATTAACGAATAGATTCGTAATTTTACGAATACATTTAGTGGACATTCCGCTAATGTTGAAGGGAGTGTGGACTGTATTTGATGACACCATCAGAGGAGGTAATTCAACGTCTGTCTATAATAACTATTCACCATCTTTAAATGTAACTTAGGCAATCCCTCTCTGTCCGAGTAGGATTGTCTTCCAAGTTTGGTGTACTGGCAGTGGGCCCGTAGGTGACTGTGGAGCCCTATTCTTGACCTGCATGTTCTCCCGCAGTGAGGGCATTGGTTTCCAGGGGGAAGACGGTCCCGGTAGGGGTTGGCTTGACGTGCCTTCCTCTTGGCACATTTCTCTTTTTGCCCTCAATTTGTGCCTCTTCAAATTCTACAGCACTGCTGGTCACAGCTGACCTGCAGCTGGAGTGCTCAAGGGCCAGGGCTTCCCAGTTCTCTCTTGGTGTCTATGCCAGAGTTTTAAAGGTTGGCTTTGAGCCCATCTTTCAATCTCTTGTCCTGCCCACCAACATTCCATTTTCTGTTCTTGAGTTCAGAGTAGAGCAACTGCTTTGGGAGACAGTGGTTGGACATTCGGACAACGTGGCCGGTTCAGCAGAGTTGATGGTGGAGGACCATCACTTCAACACTCAAGCTCCCTCACCATGACAAGGTGACAGTCCATTGAAGGCGTATTATTCACCATGAATGAGCTGGTGGCATCCACTCTTCCTCCCACACCCTATTTTTTCTTCCATTTACCCTCCTTTTTGATGGAAACCATTTCAGTAATAGTCAATGAGTCACATAGCCTGGGGGAAGATGATATGGCAAGTGTCAGAAGACCTGTCCATGAGTGACATTGAGGATTTGGAAGGAGGAATTTTGCCCCTTATCTGTTAGGCAGTGGCCAAATTTGGGAGGGATGTGGGGAAAGCGGCAGTGGAATTGGTGGGTCTGGGAGTCAATGAGTGATTGAGGGTTATATCATGGGTTACTGCAGTGGGTGGGATGAACTCTAGCAATGACACTGGGACAGGTGTAGTTCCTTCAGGACCTTGAAGGGCCCCAACACAGAGAGCATGTGGAGTCAATGGGTCACACTTTTAGTAGATGTCTTGTCACTTTGTAGGGTTTTGAAGGACAATGGAAGACATCATGCAGGAGGAAGAGGAAGAGGAGGAGGAGGAGTTTAAGAGGAGGAAAAGATGAGGAAGAATAGAAAAATCAAGTGAGGAAAGAAAAAACAAGAATGAAGGAGGGAGGTGGTGAAAGAGAAGAAGGGAGAGGGTGGTGGAGGAGGAGGAAGAAAGGAAGAAGAAAAAAAGGAAAAGGACATGAAAGAAAAAGAGGAAAAGACAAATAATGTGTTGGAAGAAGGAGGAAACAAAGAAGAAGAATGGTAGTGGTGGTGATGTTGATGGATTAGGAAGGAAGGAGGAAGCAGAGAAGAAGAAGGAATAGGAGGAAGAGGTTTTTGCAGGTATTGAGTTCACTTGGGAAGTTCTTGTACATTTATCTTAACTAACCATGCTCTCCACGGAGTCACTCAATGTCTGTTAATTAACTGACAAAACATTTTCTGAATAGCAACAATGCTAATGAACATTATTTATGGGACTGAAAATATTTGTTTTAATTTTTCTGGGGGTTTTTGTGCTTGCATGTGTGTGTTTTTCTCATTGTCCTACATCAGAAAACACAACATCCCTCAAGAGACACCCGGATTCTATTTGCCTAAAAGCATGTTCTTTAAATGAAAATAGTGTTTGGGAGGAAAATCTATTCCTTTTCTCTTTGTAGACTGAAGCATCTATCCTCTCGTGGGGAATAAATTTTAATTTACTGTAATTTTTCTTATGGTTTTCACTTAGCATGTCACTCTACGCACAAAAAGGGAGAGACTACAAGCTTCCTGTAAGGAGAATAAAGTGAAAACAAATTATGCTCTTGAAAGCAAACAAACAAATAATTATCACTCATTCTAAAGGAAATGTAAGGAACTATATAGATATTCTTAAATTATCATTCATTTACTACTAGAACTATAAATGTGGATAACAAAATAATGGCAATAACAATAACAACAGTAATAATAATAGATGTTGATATCGATTAAACCGCTGAGCTGCTAAACTTGTTGACCGAAAGGTCACAGGTTCGTATCCGGGGAGCAGGGTGAGCTTCCGCTGTCAGCCCCAGCTTCTGCCAATCTAGTAATTCAAAAACATGCAAATGTGAGTAGATCAAAAGGTCCCGCTCCAGCAGGAAGGTAACACCACTCCTGGTAGCCACGTGACCTTGGAGGTGTCTATGGGCAACGCCGGCTCTTCAACTTAGAAATGGAGATGAGCACCAACCCCCAGAGTAGGACACGACTGGACTTAATGTCAGGGGAAACCTTTACCTTTACTTATCACACCTTCAGGTACAGTAGGTTTACTTATTACACAGGCTCATTGAATGAGGTTGCATGCTGCAAGTCACTTCTGGTTGTGAGAGAATCAGCCGTCTACAAAGGCATTGTCCAGGGGATGCCCAGATGTGTTACAATCCTGCAGGGAGGCTTCTCTCATGTCCCCCTGTTCGGATATCAGCCAGCACACCAACGCCTTGAATCAGGAAATTGTTTTCTAAGATCTACAGAGATACTCTCAGCAAGCGAGAGTCTAAAAGTGGCAGGCTAAAATCCAGAACCTCAAGCCATGGCTGTTACCAAATGAGAGACTCCCTCAAAAGACTACGCAACTTGGAAGGCGCTGAACAGACTGTGCTCTGGCACCACGAGATGCAGAGCCAATCTTAAGAAATGGGGCCACAAAGTGGAGTCCATGACATGTGGGTGTGGAGAAGAGTAAATAGAGACAACCTATTATGATGCAGCCTGAGCCCTTCCACATACACAATGGAGGACCTTCTTATAGCAACATCAGAGGCACTCCAAGTGGCCAGATACTGGTTGGGGGACATTTAGTATGGTGCCAAGTTTTTAAAACTTTGTATTGTCGAAGGCTTTCATGGTCAGAATCACTGAGTTGTTGTAGGTTTTTTTCGGGCTGTATGGCCATGTTCTAGAGGCATTCTCTCCTGACGTTTCGCCTGCATCTATGGCAAGCATCCTCAGAGGTTTTAAAACTTTGTTTGTGTTTTTAAATACATTACAACCACACCCTCTGTTTGCTTCTGACATGATAAATAAATTGAATGGTGTGCGATTCTACATTCTGACAAAGTGGGACAAATGGAGTTCATAGGATAACAAACTGAGCAAAAGTCACAGTTTAATGGGGCTGCATTTACACTTTAGAATTAATGCTATTTGATACACAGTGCCTGGCCGCTGTGTCTATCTGGATGAGGAGGAACAAGCTGAAGATCAATCCTGACAAGACAGAGGTCCTCCTGGTCGATCGCAAAGTGGATCGGGGTATAGGGTGGCAACCTGTGTTGGACGGGGTTACACTCCCCCTGAAACCACAGGTCCGTAGCTTGGGAGTCCTCTTTGACTCATCGCTCACGCTTGAGGCTCAGGCGTCGGCGGTGTTCGGGAGGGCTTTTGCACAATTGAGACTTGTGCGCCAGCTGCGCCCATACCTCGCGAAGGCTGATCTGGCCGGGGTGGTCCATGCCTTGGTCACCTCTAGATTGGATTACTGTAATGCGCTCTACGTAGGGCTGCCCTTGAAAACGGCTCGGAAATTCCAACTGGTCCAACGGGCAGCAGCCAGGATGTTAACCGGGCCTCATTACAGAGAGAGGTCAACCCTCCTGTTTAAGGAGCTCCACTGGCTGCCGTTTATTTTCTGAGCCCAATTTAAGGTGCAGGTGCTTACCTACAAAGCCCTGAATGGTTTGGGACCAGCCTACCTGCGTGACCGCATCTCCATCTACGAACCCACGCGTTCACTTCGGTCATCTAGAGAGGCCCTGCTCGTGATCCCGCCTGCGTCGCAAGCACGCTTGGTGGGGACTCGAGACAGGGCCTTTTCTGTGGTGGCTCCCCGACTCTGGAACGCCCTCCCAAAAGATCTTAGACAGGCCCCTACACTGGCAGTCTTCAGAAAGAACTTGAAGACCTGGCTGTTCCGATGTGCCTTCTCAGATTAGGAACCTCCAATACCAAGTCCTAGAAGCACTTTAGTAGAACTAAGATTACTGCACACCGCACACTGCACTTACTTATAATCCTACATACCTCCTGCCACATCAGCACTTTTAATCTTGTACCCATTACTCTGGCCCGGCCCAGTTTTATAGTGTCTTGATGTATTGTTTATTGTTTGTTGTTTATTCTGCTTAACTGTTTTTAATTTGCTTTAGGTGTTGTATTGTTGTATTGTGTTTTGAGGTCTTGGCCAATGTAAGCCGCATCGAGTCCTTCGGGAGATGCTAGCGGGGTACAAATAAAGTAATAATAATAATAATAATAATAATAATAATAATAATACCATTTTAATGCAAAATGATACTCTCTTTTTCCTCTTCTTTTAGTGACAATAATTGTTCTCCTTTCCTTTATGTCAGTGCCATTGTACTTAAAATGCAAAGAAAGTGGATGCATATATTCAGATATTTTCACGAGTCTCACCTGGTTCTGTGAACGTATTTTGCTGAGACAGCTTCACTTTTCTGCACCCTGACAAAGTGGTGATTTTCTCCTTTCTTTCGTGAAGCCAGTAACCTTTTAACTGCTCGCTTCTGTTAGACTCTGTTGTTCCTGCTGTGTTTTATTAGACACATATAAAATTAACAACAGAGCTATAATGATTTCCTAAACCGGCTCCAACACAAATTTCCAATTTGAGGTCAGATGCATTGACTAATAAAACTTTACTGCTGTAGTCTAACGGTGGTAGCTAGACTTCAAGAAATGCAACTTTTAAGTCCCCGGAATTAGCCACCGCATAAAATGAAAATAAGCACATGCTTGACTTAATTTGTGTGGCCTTAATGGTGACCCAGAGAAATTCTCATCCAGTAAATAAACCATCCATTTCCAAACCATGTCATTATAATAAGCAGTTATATACAAAAATAAGGAATATATTTTAAGTTTTTGGCTTAACATACCATCAATTTATTTCTAATAAAGGAAAGGAATCAGTAGCAATATTTTTTTCAACACTACATTGGCATGTTTGAAACTATTTTATTTATCGTGTCATCAGCAACCAGACATTTGTATTACATTTTTAACAAAAACAAACAAACAAACAGGCAAAACACAGAATTTGCAAGCTTGGTAGTTGATTAAATGTCCTTTGACCAGTATCTGGCCACTTGGAGTGCTTCTGGTGTTGCCGCAAGAAGGTCCTCCATTGTGCATAAAAACACTAAAAAACACAGCAGAACAGACTTGAAAAGCCAAAAAACCCCACAAAAATTACATTACACTGCATGCACAAAAGCCACATATATACACAAACACACACACAAACATATATATACACATATACACAAATATATACACACACAAAGCACAAATATATACACACACAAAGCACATGTACACAGACAGGGCCACAACAACACATGGCAGGGGACGGCTAGTCTATATAAATAAAAATTTAATTTTCGTTTGTGGGATTAACAGAACTCAAAAACCACTGGATGAAATGCCGCCAGATTTGGTCACAAGACACCTACTAACCCAAAGAGTAATTTTGTCATTTGGGAGTTGTAGTTGCTGGGATTTATAGTTAACCTAAAATCAAAGAGAATCCTGAACCCCACCAATGATGGAATTGAACCAAATGTAGCACATAGGACTCCCATGTCCAACAGAAAACACTAGAAGGATTTGATGGACATTGACCTTGAGTTTGGGAGTTGTAATTCGACTACATCCAGAGAGCCCTGTGGACTCAAACTATGATGAAGCTGTACCAAACTTGGCACGAATACTCAATATGCCCAAATGTGAACACTGGTGTAGTTTGGGAAAAATAGATCTTGACATTTGAAAGCTGTAGTTTCTGGGATTTACAGTTCACCTACAATCAAAGAGCATTCTGAACCCCATCAATGACAGAATTGGGGCAAACTTCCCACACAGAACCCCCGTGACCAACAGAAAATATTTAAGGTCATCCAGTCCAACTCCCTTCACCAGAGCAAGTAAATGTAATCAAAGCCCTCCCAACAAACAGCCATCCAGCCATAGATATATATGATTCACACACACACACACACACACACACACACACACACACACAGAGTATTATAGATTTGAAAGGGACCCCTAGAGAAGGACAATTATATGTTTCATGTTCCAGAGTAGGCAAAACAGACAATCTCTACATCAACACTGACAAAGAAACAATAATAAATACTGTTTATCCATAAGCATAAAGAAATTACATATATATGTCCCCCAATTAATTTCATCATAGGAGCATCAGGGAGGCCCCTATGTCCATTGAACACCTATGTGACGCAATGGGTTAAACCCTTGTGCCGGCAGGATTGAAGACCGACAGGTTGGAGATTCAAATCTGGGAAGAGTGTGGATGAGCTCCCTCTGTCAGCTCCAGCTCCCCATGTGGGGACATGAGAGAAGTCTCCCACAAGGATGGTAAAACATCAAAACATCCGGGTGTCCCCTGGGCAACGTCCTTGCAGATGGCCAATTCTATCACACCAGAAGCAACTTGGAGTTTCTCAAGTCACTCCTGATAAGGAAAAAATTGTTTTGATCATTAAAAGGATTGTATTAGTAGAAGAAATATGGAGATATGATAACCATGTATAAATATGTGAGAGGAAGCCATAGGGAGGAGGGAGCAAGCTTGTTTTCTGCTTCCCTGGAGACTAGGACGTGGAACAATGACTTCAAACTACAAGAAAGGAGATTCCATTTGAACATGAGGAAGAACTTCCTGACTGTGAGAGCCGTTCAGCAGTGGAACTCTCTGCCCCGGAGTGTGGTGGAGGCTCCTTCTTTGGAAGCTTTTAAACAGAGGCTGGATGGCCATCTGTCAGGGGTGATTTGCAATATTCCTGCTTCTTGGCAGAATGGGGTTGGACTGGATGGCCCATGGGGTCTCTTCCAACTCTTTGATTCTAGGATTCTATGATTCTAAATGTATGAAGTCATTTTTAGTTAGAGAAGTAAGGCTTTATATATATTTAGGCATATGGATGATCTGTTTTTTCATTCTTTTTCGTCTTTGCACATTTGTAGGGTTGTTGTTGGGTTTTTTTAGTATAATGCACAAATCTCAATAAATAAATAAACTCTCACACCAGAAGCGACTTGCAGTTTCTCAGATTGCTCCTGACACGACAAAAAAAATACAATAAATTGGGCTAGAAAACTTCCTCGAGACATATTCTGAGGTGCATTAGCGCCAACAAAGAGCGGCCCCCTATTTTAGCAAAATGCAAAATTTCTGGATGTGTAGATTAATTATCGCATATATTATGCATTCTTTCTGGGTGAGTTCAAGAACGGACAGATGCGTCTTCTGCAGATCAATCATAATTGCATTTTATCCAGTTGTTGAAGATTTGTTGCTGGGTGTTATTTGCTGTTTTATTTTTAATTTATTTATATTTTTTGAGGGGGAGGAATGATTCATGTCTTCCCAAGCAGAATAATTTATGCAGTTTTACCCTGATTCTGGGGGGGAAAGTGCTGCTATAATTAGCATATGGGGTTTCAAGCTCTGATACCTGATGTTTCCTGATGCCATCCCTGTTGCTTTCCAAGACAAACAAAAAACAGAGTGACTATAGCTCAGTGGTTCTCAACCTGGGGGTCGGGACCCCTGGGGGGCTCACGAGGGGGTGTCAGAGTGGTCGCCAAAGACCATCAGAAAACACTGTATTTTCTGTTGGTCATGGGGGTTCTGTGTGGGAAATTTGGGCCGATTCTATCATTGGTGGGATTCAGAATGCTCTTTGATTGTAGGTGAACTATACATTCGAGCAACTACAACTTCCAAATGTCAAGGTCTATTTTCCCCAAACACCATCAGTGTACACATTTGGACATATTGAGTATTCATGCCAAGTTTGGTCCAGATCCATCATTGTTTTACTCCACAGTGCTCTCTGGATCAGGGCCGTAGCCAGAAAAAAAAATTCGGGGAGGGTTGACAATTTCGGGGGGGGGGGTCGAAAATTTTGGGGAGGGTTGACAATTGGGGGGGGGGGTGAAACCTGCCTCCTAGCTCACACTGAAGCAAAGAGCACAGCAGGGGGCAGAGCAACCTTCAATATCCTGTAGCTCTGACCCTGTCAACCACCTCCACCAAGTCTGGCCTCCTTAATGAGAGCATTCAACACACACACACCCAACTTGGTTGCTTCACTACATCGGCTATTGCTGCAAGTAATGACGGTGTGAATAAATTGTCAATATTTGCTTGAGTTAATGCTTACAGTTCTGGAGGGACTCTTAATTTTTTGTATCTCATAGACTTAGCATGGGGATTTGGTTAACCAGTTAAAATTCACGAGTAAACCAGGTTTTTTTTAAAAAAAAATCTGAAATATTTCGGGGGGGTGGAACCCCTAAAACCACCCCCTCGCTACAGGCCTGCTCTGGATGTAGGTGAACTACAACTCCCAAACTCAAGGTCCATGCCCACTAAACACTTCCAGTATTTTCTGTTGGTCATGGGAGTTCCGTGTGCCAAGTTTGGTTCAATTCCATCATTAGTGGAGTTCAGAATGCTCTTTGATTGTAGATGAACTCTAAATCCCAGCAACTACAACTCCCAATTGACAAAATCAACCCACTGCTCATCCCCAGTAGTATTCAAATTTGGGTGTATCGGGTATTTGTGCCAAATTTGGTCCAGTGAATGGAAATATATCCTGCATATTGGATATTTACATGGCAATTCAGCAAAATTACAGTTGTGAAGCAACAACGAAAATAATGTTATGGTTCTGGGGTCACCACAACATGAGGAACTGTGTTAAGGGGTCGCGGCATTAGGAAGGTTGAGAACCACTGCTATAGCTCATCCTCCCACTCTTTTAAAACAGCCTCCTCAGTTCTATATAGGTTTTTCTTTGACCTCCTCCTTGACGCTCTCCAAAAATTAGAAAGAAGTGCCATTCTCTAATTCCCACCAGTCTTGTTCCAAGGGAAGGTATTCCGCCAGGCTTAGCCTATTGTCGTAAAGTCACAGATTTGCCTTGGCTCCTGAAGAGAGGCGTAATGAAAAATATTGACACTCTGGGTTGTAGTGGGAATCGGGGTCCCCCACAGGGATGCTTTGTCACCAAATGCAAATGAATTCTGGCAAAAAAGGAGCAGAGGACAATAACCCTGAATGAAGAAGTCAAAGCAGAGAAACCCCTCTGTTGCTATTTTGTTAACACAAGGTTTCTTGCATTCTCCCATGTGCAACAAAATGTTCTGTAATGATACTGTGCATGTTAGGGCAATTTCCTAATTTTGGGTATTCAGACAGTAGGCGTCATGTAAGATTAGTGCAAGAGGTGCTCCGGATCTATAATTTACAGATGTTTATGCTTGGACTGAAATGGATTTGCCAAACAAAATTGCATTGAATGATCTTGGGTTCAAACAGTATAAGTGTTTGAATGAAGTTCAACAGGGACAAATGCAAGGTACTCCACTTAGGCAGAAAAAACGAAATGCAAAGATACAGAATGGAGGACGATGATGTCTGGCTCGAGAGCATTATGTGTGAAAAAGATCTTGGAGTCCTTGTGGACAGCAAGTTAAACATGAGCCAACAATGTGATGTGGCGGCAAGAAAAAGCCAGTGGGATTTTGGCATCAATAGGAGCATAGTGTCTAGATCTAGGGAAGTCATGCTCCCCATGCTCTATTCCGCTTTGGTTAGACCACACCTGGAATATTGTGTCCAATTCTGGGCACCACAATTCAAGAGAGATATTGACAAGCTGGAATGTGTCCAGAGGAGGATGACTCAAATGATAAAGGGTCTGGAGAACAAGCCCTATGAGGAGTGGCTTAAGGAGCTGGGCATGTTTAGCCTGAAGAAGAGAAGGCTGAGAGGAGATATGATAGCCATGTATAAATATATGAGAGGAAGCCACAGGGAAGAGGGAGCAAGCTTTTTTTCTGCTTCCCTGGAGACTAGGACAAGGAACAATGGCTTCAAACTACAAGAGAGGAGATTCCACCTGAACATGAGGAAGAACTTCCTGACTGTGAGAGCCATTCAGCAGTGGAACTCTCTGCTCTGGAGTGTGGTGGAGGCTCCTTCTTTGGAGGCTTTTAAACAGAGGCTGGATGTCCATCTGTCAGGGGTGATTTGAATGCAATATTCCTGCTTCTTGGCAGAATGGGGTTGGACTGAATGGCCCATGAGGTCTCTTCCAACTCTAGGATTCTATGATTCTATGAATCGGGAATGCAATAACTTGCACAATCCTAACTTGATTGACAATGATATTAGGCCTGGGTAACAACGGAAAAATTTGTTTCTAAAATCGATTCGTTTTTTTGGGGGGGGTTGCGTTTTGATATTTAAAATAATTACAAAATTTTCCTTTTAAAAAGTTCGATATTTACGAAATTTCGTAAATGGTAAAAAAAATAACGAATCGATTTCCGAAACAATAATGAATCGATTCGTTAATGGCGGACGCGACCGCGAAATACGCTAAAAAACCTCCAAAAACTTCTGAAGCTTCCCTCTCCTTCTGTTCTTGACTGTTGGTGTGATATTATAATTTTTTTTCACTAATTAAACCATAAAACTGGCCCAGACATGCGGAAATAATAACAAAACAACCTCGGAACAATAACAAAACGAATACAATAACAAAATACGAAGCATTTACAAAACGTCTTTAAAAATTCGTTTTTTTTAAAATTGATCCAGAATGGTTCGTTATCGCTTCGTAATCAACAAAATTAACGAATTATTAACGAATTACGAATTAACGAAACGAAACCGCCCAGCCCTAAATGATATCTCTTGACACTTTAGAACAGGGGTCCTCAAACTTTTTAAACAGAGGGCCAGGTCATAGTCCCTCAAACTGTTGAAGGGCCGGATTATAATTTGAAAAAAAAAACATGAATGAATTCCTATGCACACTGCACATATCTTATTTGTACTGCAAAAACACTTTAAAACAGTTCAATAATTAAAATGAACAACAATTTTAACAAATATAAAATTATTAATATTTCAATGGGAAGGGTGGACCTGCTTTTGGCTGATGAGATAGGATTGTTGTTGTTGTTTGCTTTCAAGTAGTTTCGGACTTAGGTTGACCCTGAGTTGGGGCTGGGGAAAAGACCTTGGAGGGCCGTATCCGGCCCCTGGAACTTAGTTTGAGGACCACTGCTTCAGGATCTTGTCTAGTTCCTTCATAGGTTCCATGTCTTCATTTCTTCTGATTTCTTTACCACCATCTCCACTTTGACAAGGTATGGAAAATCTTGAACATCTTCACTACTCATCGCACTTAGGAATCATGAGCCATGATATTGTTTTTATGATGTTGTCTGATTATGATGTTTTGTTGGTTTTTGTTTTTTATTGAATTTTCTGTGCTTGTTTTTAACCTGTATTTTTAACTGCTTTGAGTCCCCATAGGGGTGAGAAAAGCAGTATAGAAATACTGTAAATAAACAAATAAATGTATTTGTTGGACATGTCCCTTTTAAGCCACCATTCAGGGAGATGGGGGTAGCATATAAATAAAGTTATTATTATTATTATTATTATTATTATTATTATTATTATTATTATAAAGTTCTGTCAACCTTCTGTGGCCATTACCATCTGTGGTCATTATTATTGTTTTCTTCCATTGAAAGCCCATCTTTGCACTTTTCATTGAATTTCTCCAGAACTGATGCCAAATCTTTGCTATTGTGTGCGAGTCATATAATAATAATAATAATAATAATAATAATAATAATAATAATACTATTTGTACCCCGCTACCATCTCCCCAAGGGACTCAGTGCGACTTACATGAGACCGAGCCCAAAATGCAACAATACAAGCAATAACAATAACAATACACTCAGTTCTTGTGGGTTTTTTCGGGCTATATGGCCATGTTCTAGAGGCATTTCTCCTGACGTTTCGCCTGCATCCATGGCAAGCATCCTCACCTCTGAGGATGCTTGCCATAGATGCAGGCGAAACGTCAGGAGAAATGCCTCTAGAACATGGCCATATAGCCCGAAAAAACCCACAAGAACTGAATGATTCCAGCCATGAAAGCCTTCGACAATACAATAACAATACAAGCAATTTGAAAACAACAAAACAATAAAACAGTAACATAAGCATTATCAATAGGACAACACACTATAAAAACTATGGTTAGGCCAAATGTAATTAAAATAAAAATAATATATATGCTAGACATGGGTGAAAAAGTGATGGGGCGCTTTGTGGGAACATATGAGCAGACCTAAAACAATTTAAGGTGCTTTGGAGGACAACGTGCTATGGGATCATTATTCTGGGAAGGCACACTGGAACAACCACGTCTTCAAAGACTGTCAAAGTTGGGGCATGCCTGATGTCCTTAAGAAGTGAGTTCCAGAGTCGAGGGGCCACCACCGAAAAGGCCCTCTCTCTCGTCCCTACCAATCGCGCTTAAGATGCAGGTGGGAGCGTGAGCAGGGCCTCTCCAGATGATCGAAGAGATCGTGTGGGTTCGTATACAGAGATGCGATCACGAAGGTAGGCGGGTCCCAAACCGTTCAGGACTTTGTAGGTGAGAACCTGCACCTTGAATTCGGTCCGGAAAATGATTGGCAGCCAGTGGAGCTCCTTAAACAGGAGGGATGACCGCTCTCTGTAAGGAGCCCCAGTTAACAACCTGGCTGCCACCCGTTGGACCATCTGGAATTTTTGAGCCGTTTTCAAGGGCAGCCCCATGTAGAGTGCATTACAGTAATCCAGTCTAGAGGTGACTAAGGCATGGACCACCCTGGCCAGATCCGCCTTCACGAGGTATGGTCGCAGTTGGCGCACGAGTATGATGTCATCTGCATACATTAAATAGTTAATGTTCCTTCCTCCAATTTTCATGCCTCATTCCCCATGTCTAATTGTGCTATATGTATGATATATGTATGATATGTTCCTTCCTCCAGTTTTCATGCCTTCTTCCCCCCATGTCTAATCCTGCTATATGTATGGTATATTCTAATCCTACATAATATGCTGCATTCTCCAAATCTATTCAGAACCACTTCACACTTCGTCCATTTTCATTGGTGTCTCCTGGTACTCTTTCTTGCTCCTTCCCCCTAACAGGCTTGCATGTCACATACTTTCATCTCACAATCTCAGAGTGCCCAAACATTTCCAAGACAACCTGTTTTTGAGATGCCGCTGGAAGATTACCATTCTTTGCTTTGCAGATGCTCTGCTTGGCTTCTGCAATGCAAATGAAGGCTTCCATGGTGGGATGATGGTCCTGTGATGCCACCTGTAAATAGCTGAGAACTCTGACACTGAGCTCAGTGGGGAGGCTGTTTAAAACAGCACTTCATTGAGAGGACCCTGCTGGCTGTAAAATAGTTTTAATGGCATTAGCCCCAGGCTTGAGGGACAAGTTAAATAGCAAAAAAGCACCAAAGAGTCTCTTATGTTGGAAGGGAGGAAGGAGAGAAAAGCTAATCTCTAATGCTATAAACTAATCTCTTGACCTGATCTCCAAGGATTTGGTTGTTTTTGTTGGGAGTCTGTGGATAACTCATAGCAAGAACTGCAGATAGCATAGGTGATAGGTTTCAGATGTCTCACTGACATGGTTTCTTTTCTTTTTTGGAGGGGAAGGGGGGTATGGCTATATATTCCATATTGACCATACATCAAAATATACCCAACTCCACCAAATACACATTGAAGTACTACATTCATTAGAGCACGTAAAAGATGCAAAATATATTATGCAGCCTTTCAAAGCTCACAAGTTTTTGGGTTAGCGCTTCCATTAGATAAGAAGATGTCATGCTTCTGCAAGCAGATTCTACAAAATGTGTGCCTTCTAGATTTTTGTGTCTTCAAGTAGCCTGTTGACTTATGGCATTGCCTATGCCATACATCTTATAGGGCTTTCTTAGGAAAGGAATACTCTGAGACAGGCCCGTAGCCAGGATTTCGTTTCGGGGGGGGGGGGGGGGGCTGAATTTTTTCAAGGGGGGGGGGGTTCGGTTGGGGCTGAGTTTCGGGAGGGGGGCGGCTGAGTCTGAGTGAAAGAGGGTCTACCCTAGCAAATGTTTTATAGCATTACCCCAATACCCCCATGCATATGGGATATATTGAGTATGGTGATCAGATAATGATATGAATAAACATAACAGTTTAAATAATGCACCAGTAAGGCCTTTTCACGAACCACCATGAGAATTTCGGGGGGGGGGGGCTGAAGCCCCCCGAGCCCCCCCCCCCCCCCCGGCTACATGCCTGCTCTGAGATGTTATTAGTCTCTGCTGGCCATGGTGGCAGGAATGATGGGATCTGCAGTGCAGCCCATTTTATACTTCCCACCATCTCACTGTCGAAAGCTTGGATATCTGCAGCCAAACAACTTCAGAATGTGATCAAGATGGAAAAACATTCCGTGAGGAAGAACAGACAAGCTAGGAGAAGCTGCAAAAGTTTGTTTTTTCCCAAGTCTACCAGGAAAAGGTTGGATTTGATAGAAAAAAGGCAGAAACACCACAAGCTGAACATGAATCAACAGTGTTGTGCAGCACCAAAGAAAGATAATATGATTCTAGGTTGAAAGAAATAATAATCAGACTTCACCTGGAATAGGTTGACCAAAATGGCCAAAGGTCTGGAAGGCAATCCCTCTGAGGAGCTGCTTAGGGAGCTGAATGTGTTTAGCTTGGAGAAGAGAAGGTTGAGAGGGGTCATGATAGCTAGCTATGTTTAAATATTTGAAAGGAAGTCATATTGAGGAGGGGACAAGTTTGTTTTCTGCTGCTCTGGAGACTTGGATGCGGGGCAATGAATTCCAATTACATGAATTGAGATTCTATCTAAACATTGGGCAGAACCTCCTGATGATAAGAATTCTCTGAAAGAGGAATACGCTGCTTCATATTGTGATGGAATCTCCTCTGGAGGCTTTTCATCAGATGACCATTAGGCTTGGTTGATCCCCAAAAAATGGTTCAAAACTCGTTTTGGATGTAGGGGGCGCTGGTGGTTCGATTCAGAATTGAATTCTGCATTTTTCCAAAAGAAATTCAGAACTTTCTGAAATTTCTGAAATTTCTGAATTGCTTCGTTAATGGTGGACACAATTGTGCAAACAGCCCTGAGAGCTTTGGGGGCCTTGTGAGCTGATTTCACAAGTTAGGGAAGTCGAGGCTTGAAAGTATGGGGTTTGTAGTATCTTTTTAGGCAACGCACTGCAAACAAATGAAATAACAAACAGCCAGCCCACCCCGAGAGCTTTTGGGGGCTTGTGAGCTGATTTCCCAAGTTAGGGAAGTACAGACTCTAAAGTATGTGGTTTGTAGTATCTTTCTAGGTAGCACACAGCAATCAAAGAAGAAACAAACAAACAGCTTTGAGAGCCTTTGGGACCTTGTGAGCTGATTTCACAAGTTAGGGAAGTATAGGCATGAAAGTATGGGATTTCTAGTGTCTTTTTAGACAACTCACAGCAAACAAAGAAAATAAGAAACAAGGCCCTTTTTGCCTTGGAAGCTGATTTCACTACTTTAGGAAGGAGAGTTTGTGTTCAAAGAGTGGTTTGAATTGATCGAGATCTAGTTCTTTTGAGGCAATGTGCAACACAAACTAAAAAAACACTGAGGCCAGAGAGACCAGCTACACCGTTGGCTTTTTAAAATGTTGGAGTGAGTGCTTTGGTTCCTCTGTATTGCTCCTTCCACCCATGCCACTCACTCACACACTACCCTCGTGGTGTCCACCCGT
Organism: Anolis sagrei; assembly: GCF_037176765.1. Taxonomy (NCBI): domain Eukaryota; kingdom Metazoa; phylum Chordata; class Lepidosauria; order Squamata; family Anolidae; genus Anolis; species Anolis sagrei. The sequence continues at coordinate 35,366,554 of NC_090028.1, forward strand.
CCCAAACCCCAACAGCAACAACACACAAGTGGCAAGGCAGGCTGCCCACTGCCCAGCCAGCTAGGCAGGCAGGCAGCCAGGCACAGCAGCCAACAACCCCTCTCCCAGCCCTTCTTCCTTTCTGCTTGCTAGCTTGCCCACCATGCTCCTCTTCCAACGTCCCTTCAACACAACTTCCTTTCAACACAACCTCCCTTCCCTTCTCTCTTCTTCCTTCTCCATTCTCCCTTCCCTTCCTGGCTCCGAATGAGCTTCTGAGCCATGTGCTCCCCCTTATATACAGCAATGGCTGCAGTGCTGAAACCCTTCCCCAAAACTTTTCCCCTCCCCAAAACTTCTCCCCTGATTGGCTGGGAGGTAAGGAGCCTCCCAGCAGGCTAGAGGGCTGAAAATGCATTGAATCATGTCCAACTCACTTCCTGAGTCGTTACAAAAATGGCGGAAAAGTCTTCAGAAGGGCAAAGGGACTTCCGGGTTTTTAAATGCTTCAAAATCGCTTCAAAAAGGTAACTTTAATGAAATTATTATGAGTAACGAGTTATCCGACGCAGCTCTTATCCATGCCTAATGACCACCCATTAGCAGTGCTTGGATTGTGTCTTACTGCATGGCAGGATAGGTTTCGACTGGATGGCCCTTCCAACTTTTAGATTCTATGAGAAGATTGTAGCATAATAATAATAATAATAATAATAATAATAATAATCTTTATTTAATACTCCGCCACCATCTCCCCAATGGGGACTCGGGGCGACTTACATGAGGCCAAACCCAACAGCATATTACAATAAAATAAAAACCAAAACACAACGACAACACAGTGAAATACATAAAACATATGAATACAATAAGCAATATAAAATACAAAACAAAATCATTCACAATCACAGTGAGAATACTAAAAACTCAGGGTGAGATAGAAATGGAGTAGATTATTTGTGAGGGAGAAACTCATAAAGGAACTGGGTTGTAAAAATAGGTCTTCAAACAAGCGGGGGGGGGGGAATATACTCTGGGAACAAAACATTGAGGGGGAGCAACTGTGTGTGTGGTTGTATGGCCACTCTCCAAAGGCATGACACAAAAGCCAGGTTTTGAGATCCCTCTTGAAGGTTTCTAAGGTGAGGGCTTTCCTAATCTCACCGGGCAATGAGTTCCAGAGTCGGGGAGCCACAGAGGAGAAGGCTTTCTCCCTTGTACCCACAAGACGGGCCTGAGATAAAGGCATGGGTGAAAGGAGGGCCTCCTCCAAGGATCGAAGAGCTCGGGCTGGTTCATGGAGAGAGATCCGGTCATGAAGGTCGGCGGGTCTCAAACCATTCAGGGCTTTGTAGGTGATAACCAGGGGTGGCTCGTCCATTACGTGAAGTAAGTGGTCGCAGAACACTTTTTTTTTGCCAGGGGCGCAGAGGCACCTCTGTAAATGCCCCTTGACCTCCACTTGAGGAGCGCCCCCTCAGCTCACAACAGCCCTAGCAGTCCGGGGGGAGCCTCAGCTTTCTTGCCTCACTGCCGGGCGATCCTCTTCCCAAAGGGGCCGGGCCCTTGAGCCTCGCCTAGCCCCTCTCGTTCCTGCTCCACCCGGCCACCGGGTGCTCAAGCAGAACCAGAGCTCAATCGTTCTCTGCGTTCAATCCCTTCCCCATGACCGGCTCCCTTTCCCGATCCCCCGGCGCTCCACCCACCTCCTCTCCTCTCCCCAATCTGCGGGTGGGTCCGGAGGCGTGTCTGAAGACTCCAGCGTGCACACCAAAAGTCGCCTCTTTTCCTGGCTTTCTCTTCAGCCATTGGGACCGAGAGAGAGAGAGAGAGAGAGAGAGAGAGAACCCCTCCGGCTGGAGGTATCTCCCACCTCCGCTCCCTCCTTTGTTTTTGCGCCTACCTTCAGGAAAGGTGGGCATCTCTACCTCTCTCTCTCTCTCTCTTGGTCCCAATGGCTGAGGAGAAAGTCAGGAGAAGAGGGGACTTTTGGTGCACACGCCGGGGTCTTCAGGCACGCCTCCGGACCCAAAGTGAGCCAGGCAAGGGAGCAAGTGCAGCAAGTGTCGTTACTGGGATGCATAGTTTACCTACAATCAAAGAGCATTCTGAACTCCACCAATGATGGAATTGAACCAAATATGACACACAGAACTCCCACGACAAACAGAAAATATATATCAATGATTGGTTTGCTTACCGTTGAAAATTACCTAGGGCCACCTCTGGTGATAACCTGCACCTTGGATTGGGACCGGAAAATAGATGGCAGCCAGTGAAGCTCCTTACATACACTGCAAATATATTAATATCCATCAAAAACTCACATACGCCAAGTTCTCACTCCATTGTACCAATATGCTGGGGGTGGGGAGGGGGTTCTGCCTTTACTGCCCAACCAACAACAGGAAAAATCCTTAATAGAGATTTCCAGGATAGGTTTATGCTGAGCTGTTATGATCTATCATGTAACGGAGCGCTTAACAACTGTTTAATACAAGGATTATTGACACAGAAGATGTAACAGCTGCTTGCCAGCAACCCTCGCAGTAGCTGCTTTTCTCCCTCTGCTTTCGCTCTGTCAGTTTTATTATTTATTTTCTTAGCTACCCAAAGGCACTCATTCCTATCACAGCCCTGAAAGCTTAGGGAGAGAAGCGGGGAGGGCTGGGAGGTGAAGTTGTGTTAAATTAAAACACTTTCTGACCTAAAGGAGAGATTTTCCCCGTGTTGTTTTTCAGGAGTATCTAAAATGACACCAACCCTGGGCTTGTTTGTTTAGCTCTCCAATGGCTTTTAAAACAGCTTATTTAGTAAGGAGGTGAAGGGAGGAAGGAAGGGGATGGGGAAATCCTGCTTTCTTCAGCCTTGGAGACTTTAGATCAAGAATTAATTTTAAGAGGCAGTTGCTAACCCTCCAAAGAGATTCTGGGAAGTAAATGAGTGCTGGCAGGTCTGTAAGCAGTACAATTTGAATATTTTTTATTATCCCAAAATCTGAAATGTTCCAAATTCCAAAACTGCCCAAAGGAATGGCTGAGTTGGTGACGCTGTTGCTTTCTGATGGTTCAATGCACATCAACTTCATTTCTTGCACAAAATTATTTGAAATGTTGTATATCACTGTTCCTTAACCTTCCTAATGCCGCAACCCCTTAATACAGTTTCTTATGTTGTGATGACCCCCAACTATAAAATTATTTTTGTTGCTACTAAATAATTGTAATTTTGCTATTGTTATGAATCATAATGTAAATATTTGATATGCTGGGTGTATTTTCATTCACTGGATCAAATTTGGCACAAATACCTGATACGCCCAAATATGAATACTGGTGCTGATGGGGGAGTATTGATTTTGTCATTTGGAAGTTGTAGTTGCTGGGATTTATAGTTGAACTACAATCAAAGAGGATTCTGAACTCACTCCACCAACAATGGAATTGACTCACACTCGGCACACAGAACTCCCATGACCAACAGAAAATACTGGACAGGTTTTTTGGGCATTGACCTTTAGTTTTGGAGTTGTAGTTTACCTACATCCAGAGAGCACTGTGGACTCACACAGTGATGGATCTGGGCCAAACTTTGCATGGATACTCAATATGCCCAAATGTGAACACTGGTGGAGTTAAGGGAAAATAGACCTTGACATTTGGGTGTTGTAATTGATAGTTCACCTACAATCAAAGAGCACTCTGAACCCAGCCCACAGTGGCTCTGCACCAAACTTGGCACATTACCTACATGGCCAACATTGAATACTGGTGGGGTTGGGGGAGGCTGTTTTTGTTTATGTATTTATCACTCTTGTTATGGTTTTATATTATATGTTGATATTTTTAACTGTTTTTATGGTGTTGTTGGGCATTGAATTGGGTCGCCTGAGAGCTGAGAAGGGCGGAATACAAATACAGTATATAAATAAATAAATTCTGGGAGTTGTAGTTCACCAACACCAAAAAGGAAGAGAAGGACAGGTGGAGAGATCTTCAGTGTTCTCTGCCAAAAGGGTTACTCATCAGAAGTATGTGCTTTCTGATGGTTTTTGGTGACCCCTCTGAAATCCCCCTTGGGACCCCTCCTAGGGGTCCTGACTCCCAAGTTGAGAAACATTATTGTATATGGACTTATCTTCAGGCTATGAGTATAAGGTGTATATGAAAAATGGATTAATTTCATGTTTAAATTTCAAAATATCGCATTATGTTTATGTTCAAATCCAAAAAAACTCTGAAAATTTAACCTCTCATCCATACTGGTTTCATGCCATTATGGAGCCCCCGGTGGTGCAGTGGGTTAAACCCCTGTGCCGGCAGGACTGAAGACCGACAGGTCGCAGGTTCGAATCAGGGGAGAGGCGGATGAGCTCCCTCTATCAGCTCCAGCTCCTCATGCAGGGACATGATCCGGCCGTCCCCTGGCCATCCTTGCAGACGGCCAATTCTCTCACAACAGAAGCGACTTGCAGTTTCTCAAGTCACTCCTGACATGACAAAAAAAACCTGCCATTATGCCATCAAATTGAATTTGTAGTTCATTGTGGCACCAGAGCTTTCTGCTAGAGCAGGATAAATATATCACAAAACTATGGATCCCAGAAATTCATAGCATTCAGACACAGTAATTAATACAGTGTCAAACTACTATACTTTTATAGTGTGGATGTAGTCCAAACTTCTGATTCCAAGCATTTAGAATAAGGGTTACTCGGCTTGTGAGATGAAAAGTGTGGGGTGATAAATCATCAAAATATTAGTGGAGTTGAAGAACCCTTGAAAGTATATATATTTTTAAAAGAAAGAAAAGAAATTGAGAGTCTGAAGAAAAGGATGATGGATTTCATTCCATCTTTTAACAACGAAATGAGCCAACTGCCTTTAAGACAGGGTCATATTCATTTCATGTAATTGATGACAATGTCCTCTCTGTACCCATCTCAGATGGGTTCTTGAAATGGGGAGCAGGAAATTATACCATCAAAAAATGGGGAGGGGGGCTGAGCATTCCTTACACGCGGTTCAAGTCAGGCCTTTGAATCCCCTCTAGAAAAATCAAATAAAAATATGAGATTTATACCTCGTCGGCCAACAGCCTTTGCATTTCCATGCCCTCCTGTTGCTAAGATAAAGGACATTTCCTACTGACTCTCCAAAGCTGCTCTCATTTAAAAACCCCGGCTATGGCTCTGACAAAACTGGCTGCTGTCACCCCAAATTGAGCAAATGAGCCTATACTCCTCGGCATAAAGAGGGGAAAGAGTTATTGGATATCACCCAGGGAGCAGAAAATGAACAGGCTCCCGTTTCTCTCTGACCTTCTGTCTGAACATCGCAGGACTAACCGTTCAGCCCTAATTTTTCATGTTGTCGGAGGGAGGGCAGGAAGGAGAGCAGCAACTTTTCAACACCCAAATACTTCAATTGTTGCCTGCTTTCTGCTCCCTTATCTTCTTTGTGTGCCTTCAAACCCAGAAAGGAAAGATGAGGAATAACGATATCAATGGGAAGGTACGAGGGTTGAATGAAAAGTAATGCCTTCTAGGCCTGGGTAACAACAGAAAAATTTGTTTCTAAAATCGATTTGTATTTGGGTTTTTTTTTTGTTTCGATATTTAAAATAATTACAAAATTTTCCTTTTAAAAAGTTCGATATTTACGAAATTTCGTAAATGGTAAAAAATTAATGAATCGATTTCCAAAACAATAACGAATCGATTCGTTAATGGCGGACGCGACCGCGAAATACGCTAAAAAACCTCCAAAACCTTCTGAAGCTTCCCTCTCCCTCTGTTGTTGACTGTTGGTGTGATATTATAAATTTTTTTCACTAATTAAACCATAAAACTGGCCCAGACATGCGGAAATAATAACAAAACAACCTCAAAACAATAACGAAATGAATACAATATCGAAATACGAAGCATTTACAAAACGTTTTTGACAATTCATTTTTTTTAATAATTGCTCCAGAATGGTTCGTTATCGTTTTGTAATTGAAAAAATTAACGAATTATTAACGAATTACGAATTAATGAAACGAAACCGCCCAGTCCTAATGCCTTCATCTTCGTTACATGGGTTTGGATGGGAATATTTTAATAAATCAAACACAGAAATAATCTTTAGAATGTGCTTTTTAAACTACCACTATTCACCTTTCCACATAATCACCAGACAATTGGATATATTTCTGCCAATGATTAACAAGTTTTCTGAAGCCGTCACAGAAGAAGTCGACACTTTGTTTCCACAACCCATCGTGCACAGATCTTCTGTTAGCCAATCAAAGCAATAATGTGACACACACGTTCTTGCAGGGGCGGCTCAACCCATTACGCAAAGTAAGTATTTGCAGTATAGTTGATTTTGCCCAGGGGCGCTCTTGAGGTGCTCTTGGGGGAAAATAGACCTTGACATATGTGAGTTGTAGTTACTGGGATGTATAGTTCACCTACAATCAAAGAGCATTCTGAACTCCACCAATGATGGAATTGAACCAAATATGGCACACAGAACTCCCACGACGAACAGAAAATATATAACAGTGATCGATTGGGGGGGGGGGGCAAAATACTGTTTGCTTACCGTTGAAAATTACCCAGAGACACCTCTGCGTTCTTGTGAAATGCCAATTATGCTTGAAATTTCTCTCTGAGTGATACAACGATCATCCTGAATCAATCTGTCAACCTTTTGCTGGTGAAACGCAGTGGTTGCTATCACTGGACGTCCAACTCTTTGTTTGTCACACAAGTCATATGTTCCTACCTCAACATCTTTAAACTTACTCGGCCAAGGACGCACAGTATTCACATCAACACAATCACCATAAACAGCTTGCATTCTCTGATGAATCTCCTTTGGGGTTCAAGAATTCACGCATCATTCGAAAATACATCACACAGTCTTAGTGACAGAGCGCAGTCTGTTCAGCGCCTTCCAAGTCACCCAGTTTTCTGTGTGCCCAGAGGGGAGTCTCTCGTTTGGTATCGGCCATTGGTTGAGGTTCTGGGTTTGAGCCTGCAACTTTTGGACTCTCGCTTGCTGAGGTGTTCCAGCGAGTGTCTCTGTAGATCTTAGAAAACTATTTCTCGATTTAAGTTGTTGACGTGCTGGCTGGGACATAATTTTGTACCAATTCTCTTGTGTGCATAAGTGTATTCTCAGTTGTGTGAATAAGTGTATTTCATCTTGTAATTCCAAATTTTCTCCCACTCTTCTACTTTTATTATATCAGAACATTCTTGAATGAGGGATGTAAGGATTTAAATGTCGCTACAACAGCCTCACATCCAACACTATCCCGTACAAATTCACAACCCTCCCCACAAATGAGTTGGGTTGATGCCAAAACGTTTCAGTTTTTTGAGAATTTTGGATTTCAGATTGCTGGATAAGGGAGACCCAACTTGTGCACTACAAGAGAAATAGCACGGCAAACAGTATATGAGGCATGTCATTTCTGACTTTTTCTTTTCCACATTCCCCTTCTGCTTTTACAAATACACAGCCTAGTGCGAGAAACAACACTGTTTAAGTGCCCTCTTCCAAAACGCACAGACACAACACAAGAAAACAAATAATGCCTGAAGCACCCCTAAAGCATAGAGAGCAGAAAAGGAATTACATTTCTTAATTCTCAAGGCTGCTTTCCAGTGTATATTTACTTTTTCTAAAGCGAAAGGTCAAGCTACCTTTACCTGACAAAAATAAATAAATGCATGATGCGATTTCTGTTTCAGCTTATTATTCATCAGCACAGGTAGCGGAGAGTGTTCAGGTTTCAGAGAGCTTTAAAACAAGCTTCAGGTAACAATCTGGATACAATAAAGAGAGTAGAAACCTTAATTGCATATGACTCCTTATGTTAGGTGATTGTAACATACAGGCAGAAAATCGACTGGCATAAGTGTTTTGGTTTTTTTAAAAATATATAGAGAGGTTACCTTTCAGAAATTGGGATAGGATGTAGAAGAGCTCGGATAATGAGATATATACATGTTTTGCATATTGTAATTTTTTTTGCTAGAAGCCACCTTGAAACCCAACCTGGAGGAAAAAGCAGTTATTTATTTAACTAATTATTTATACCGCACTTTAATCATTAGACATGTAGTGCTGGAGAAATGTTCTAAGTAGACTACTAAAACAAAACCCAAATACATGGGTTCTAGAGCAAATCAAGCCTGAACTCTACCTAGAACCCAAGTTGCTAGGGGAAAAAACAATAAAGCTTTTTGGGTTCTAAGTAATTAAGAGAAGAGGAAGACTATATACCAGATGTATAGACTCAACCAAGAAATGCACGACCTGAGCAGGACTGTTGTGGATAAGTTCACTTGGAGGTCTTCCATTCACAGCGCTGCCATAAGTTGAAGTCAACTGGGTGGCAATTGACAACAATAATGCTACCTTTCACTCATTGTGGGACCCAAAACAGCTCAGAAATGGTTAAAAAATCAGCTAAAAATATAGTAATAAAATGACAATAATACAACCATCTATATAAATAAAAATGTAATGTTCATTTGTGGGATTAACATAACTCAAAAACCACTGGACAAATTGACACCAAATTTGGGCACAAGACACCTAACAACCCAATGTATGTCCTTCACTCAAAAAATTGATTTTGTCATTTGGGAGTTGTAGTTGCTGGGATTTATAGTTCACCTACAATCACAGAGTATTCTGAACCCCACCAACGATAGAATTGGGCCAAACCTCCCACACAAAACCCTCATGTGGGCCACAGCAACACACGGCAGTGGATGACTAGTCTATATAAATAAATAATGTCAGGTATCGCACCACCTGACATCCGCCAGGAAGTAACAGCCAAGAGTGAAAAGACCAAGGACCAAGGCAGAGACATCTCCAGCTTATCCCCTGTTTGGGTATCAGCCAGCACGTCAATGACTTAAATCAAGAAATAGTTTTCTAAGATCTACAGAGACACTCACTGGAACACCTCAGCCAGCGAGAGTCCAAAAGTGGCAGGCTCAAACCCAGAACATCAATCAATGGCTGATACCAAATGAGAGACTCCCCCCTGGGCACACAGAAGACTGGGCGACTTGGAAAGCACTGAATAGACTGCGCTCTGGCACCACAAGATGCAGAGCCAACCTCAAGAAATGGGGCCACAAAGTAGAGTCCATGACATGTGAGTGCGGAGAAAAGCAAACCACAGGCCACCTGCTGCAATGCAACCTGAGCCCTGCCACATGCACAATGGAGGACCTTCTTGCGGCAACACCAGAGACACTCCAAGTGGCCAGATACTGGTCAAAGGACATTTAATCAACTACCAAGCTTGCAAACTCTGTTTTGTCTGCTTGTTAAAAATTTGTTAAAAACGTAATACAAATGTCTGGTTGCTGATGACACAATAAATAAATAGTTTCATTTCTTGCACAAAATTATTTGAAGTGTTGCATATGGACTTATCTTCAGGCTATGAGTATAAAGTCTATGTGAAACATGGATTAATTTCATGTTTACATTCCAAAGTATGAGGAACTGTATTAAGGGGTCGCAGCATTAGGAAGGTTGAGAACCACTGGTTTAGAGAAATGGGAAAACACAACTAAAATGCAAGTATCAAAATCATTTTGGGAAAGTAAACATAACTACTTTTTCTTTTTTAAAAAATAAATTCCTACGGTTTACGTCCAAATACCACTCAATGTGTCTGCAGAAGGAAGTGTCTTATTTCTTTCCTTCCTTTTTTTTTTCCTTGGGACATCACTGCTCTTTACCAAAAGATGAAAGATAAAAATCTCTGAAGCGCCATATCAGATGGTGTGATATTTCTGACATTTGCCAGCAGCTTAGTCGACAGGCTGGTGTGAGATCAAAAAGAAGAAGAAGAAGAAGAAGAAGAAGAAGAGGAGGAGGAGGAGGAGGAGGAGGAGGAAATAGTGAAGGATATCTTACAACATATGCAAGCCTGACTTTTAATTTTGAATTAAGAAATAACATACACACATGCATACAACAGCTCAGGAATCCAATAATGTTCTCCCACACGCTTTCATGTACGGGGTGATTTTTTTGTTTCAAAAGGAAAGAAGTGACGACCTTAAGAAAAATATGAAGGTGAGACGAGGATACTGTCTCGCACAGTTAAAGGTCACCTTGACTTTTAATCTTGCCTGTCATCCTTTTCCTCTCATTAAAATATTTGATAAGAATTCTTTGCATGACCGAACAGCATGGAACACCTTAAAATGACATACTTTGCTCTCAAGGATGTTGCTTGTGTCACAGTAAATAATTGTCTGGCTTGCTAGGAAATAAAATCATTATCTCTGTTCAGCGCAAGTAACCAATACAAACGGCATGTTTATGTCATGTTAATCTACTCTTTAAAGCCAGTCTTCCAACTAGATTTCCCCCCCCCCCCCCCTCTGTGGTGTTCTGGTAATTTAATCTTGTTCACTGGTTATTTATTTATTTATTTATTTATTTACTACATTCCCTATACTGCTTTTCTCACTCCTGGGGGGACTCAAAGCAGTTTACAACATAAAAATGGCAAATTCAGTGCCATAGGCTTTGCCTTAATCCTTCCTTATTATCGTTATTCACTTATGCAACATTCTGCCAGCCCATTTATGTTGGATAAGCAAGACTCTATGGTATATTAGAAGTAAATTATTCGGTATACACATAATTTAGCACAGGTCAGCATTCTTTATCTGGAATTCTATCTATGACCAATTTTATTTGTCACTAGCTGTGCCCATCACGCATTGCTGTGGCCAGCCTTCCCTCCCTCTTTCTCTCCTTTCTTTCTCTCTTTCCTTCCTTCCCTCCCTCCCTCCTTCTCTCCTTCCCTCTTCCCTTCATTCCCTTTCTTTCTCTCCCTCTTTCCTTCCCTCCTTCCTTCCTTCCTTCCTTCCTTCTCTTCTTCTCCCCTTCCTCCCCACCTTTTCTTTCCCTCCCTCTTTCTCTCCTTTCTTTCTCTCCCTCTTTCTCTCCTTTCCTTCCTTCCTTCCTTCCTTCCTTCCTTCCTTCCTTCCTTCCCTCTTTCCTTCCTTCTCTTCTTCTTCCCTTCTCCCCTACCTTTTCTTTCCTTCCCTCTTTCTCTCCTTTCCTTCCTTCTCTACCTATTCTTGGACTTCAACTCCAAGCAGTCCTCCTGATCAATCTATCTATTTACCTATTTATCTAATTTATCTATCTGGAGGATTGCTGGGCGTTGCATTCCAGGAATAGGAAATTAGAAATATGCAGGGATCGGGGGGCGCTCAAAGAAATCCAAGGAAAAGAAAGCTTGCATCTTGGAAGCAGTGCAAACTGATCCTCCTCCTCTCCTAAAGGGCCTGGTCTAGGGGATGCTGGCAGCTGTAGTCTGAAAGAGAGTGTGTCTGTGCTATTGTGAATTTTGTTTGCCAGGGGAGTCGTTTTTGCGCATGTGCTGTAGCGTCTTTTTGCTTTTTGGCTTTCTAAGTCCCTTCCACTGTGTTTTTCAGTGTTTTTATGAGTGATGGTCACTCATTGGCCTGATAGGTGTATTGTGTCCAAATTTATTGTCAATTCATCCAGTGGTTTTTGAGTTATGTTAATCCCACAAACGAAACTTACATTTTTATTTATATAGATAGTGGAACTGATGTACTCTCTGGACAGCTGCATTAGCAAAGTTGTGTATACAGCAATGGTGCATTTTGCATTTATGCACCAGGTAGTGCAGTTTTGAATTGTACCCTATCATTGACATATTTGCTATGTGCTCCAGGGTGATTCTATGATACCTCCCAGTGTAAGCATAGCATAAAATCACTGGCTAAAACAGGCTGTGGTTAGACCACTCCTGAAAAAGACCTCTCTTGACTCCACAGTCTTGAACAACTATAGACCAATCTCCAATCTTCCTTTCTTGGGCAAGGTGTTGGAGCGGGTGGCGGCCAGGTTGTTAACTGGTGCTTCTTACAGGGAGCGGTCAACCCTCCTGTTTAAGGAGCTCCACTAGCTACCATTCATTTTCCGGACCCAATTCAAGGTGCAGGTTCTTATCTCCAAAGCCCTGAACAGTTTGGGACCCGCCTACCTACGTGACTGCATTTCTGTGTACAAACCCACACAATCCCTTCGATCATCTGGAGAGGCCCTGCTCATGCTCCCACCTCCCTCGCAGGCTCGATTAGTGGGGACGAGGGAGAGGGCCTTCTCGGTAGTGGCCCCTCAACTCTGAAACTCACCCCAGGGACATTAGACATTCTCCAACGCTGGCTGTCTTTAGGAGGAGCTTGAAAACATGGCTGTTCCAGTGTGCCTTCCTAGAATAGGAGAACTTTCAGCAATATGCCCTCATAATGCACTTTAATACTGACTTAGGATGGATTGTTGTTCCCTTGTTTCTCTCTGAAAATTCCTATCCAATTATATATATTTTTTTTACCTGTTCACATCAGCATATTTTCAATTTTAATTCATTACTTTTGGCCCAGCCATTTTAAAACTGTTTATATGTCACTATTGATAGTTGTTTTGTTATGTGATTTATATGATTTGTATTTTATTGATTGTTTATTAATGTTGTGTTATTGATGTTGTTTGATGTATTGTGGGTTTGGCCTCATGTAAGCCGCACCGAGTCCCATGGGGAGATGGTAGCGGGGTACAAATAAAGTTATTATTATTATTATTATTATTATTATTATTATTATTAGTTGTGTACATATTCCTGAACTACATAGTCATATATGTGATCATAGTCATCCCTGGCCTCCTCCAGAAAATGTCTCATTTGACTAGTTTTCAGTCACATTAATTCTTATTTATTTATTTACAGTATTTATATTCCGCCCTTCTCACCCCGCAGGGGACTCAGGGCGGGTTATAATGTACACATATATGGCAAACATTCAATGCCAAAGACACACAACAGATATAGACAGACAGTCAGAGGCTATTTAACTTTCCTGATGAGCATGAATTAAATATTTGGTTCCCTAAAAATGGACTTTTAAAGCTTTAGGTTCCGGAATCATTCTTCTGGAGTTGTGGCCAACTCACCCTCGGTGCTGATAGCAACAAATTCCGCCTTGCCGACACAAAATGTTTATTCAATCTCAGCCTTGGCTCATCATCATCCAAACTCGGTCTTTGGAGGGGAGCCCAAAATTGGCGGAATGAAACTGTCTCCGAAGCCTTGCGTTCTTTTATTACAAATCCATATTCAGATATGTTAATATATAAAGATGTACAATATTACATAAAGAGCACAAAACCTGACATCCTGACACCCGCCGCTGAATAGCTGGGTTATTATAGCGGTTCCCATTCAGCTCTTTAGCTGGCGCGCTCCTTTTGTGCGGAAGCCTTTGGTGAAAGAGTCAAGTCTTTACCGATAAGGCCTTGGAGACATAATCACCGGCCTTCGTTCTCCATTGACGGCACCATGCGGCCAATTCACAAACATTTTCATATTAATATCGAGCAATTTCCCTACATTCTAATCCATCAAAGTAGGCTATTAATCCTTCCCTGTACCGTCTGCTATTCAAATGCTAACAATTTTCTACTCACAAGCTAAAACATTTGTCCTACAGCTCCTCGCACAAAGACAGTGTATTGTCAGCCGTGATTGATCAGAGTATTAATATGAGGGATGCGACGTACATCATATCAATGAAATCATACGCCAGCAAGCCATAGAAAAGGGGGGGAGGAAACGAAAGCTAAGGAATAAATTGAATGCTCGAGATAACAAAGGCATTGCTCTGATGACCACATTAAAAATGGTTTTTGTGGTATATTTTACGGAAGTGTCAATAATAGACTTGCCTGCTTACAGTGCCACTTGTTTGACTATTGAGAGCGAACAGATGTGATGGAGTTGAGCCTTCTTTTTAAACATTTACTATGAAAAAAGATTAAAATGGAGCCAACTGAAGAGGACAGAGTTCAAAGGAGGGTGTCACCAGTAATCTCTGTTGTACAACTATTTAAGTCAAAAAGAAAGAAAGAAAAGAAAACCTATATGAAAAAGGAGGAAGAAGGTGTTGCTACAGAATGTAATCACCATTTTATTATTTACTAATCATCCCCTGCCATGCGTTGCTGTGGCCCAGTCTGTGTATATGTGTTCTGTGTGTATATATATGTGTATATGTGTGTATTTATATATTTGTGTATATGTGTGTTTATGTGGTTATGCACATGCGTTGTAATATTGTTGGGTTTTTGGGTTTTTTTGCTTTTTAAGTCTTTTCTGCTGTGTTTTTCAGTGTTTTTATGAGTAACTGTGGACAAACCTTTCCTCCCTCTTTCTTTCCTTTCGTTCTCTCCTCCTTTCCCTACCCCTTTCCTTCCTTCCTGCTTTTTCTTTTTCTTCTTCTTTCCCTTTTTCTTTCTTCCTTATCTATCTGTTTCTTTCCTTCCTTCATTTGCTCTTTGGTTCCATCCCTCCTTCTTTCCTTCTTTCCTGTGGCCAGCCTTCCCTCCCTCTTTCTCTCCTTTCTTTCTCTCCTTCCTTCCTTCCTTCCTTCCTTCCTTCCTTCCTTCCCTCCCTCTTTCCTTCATTCCCTTTCTTTCTTTCTTTCTTTCTTTCTTTCTCTCCTTCTTTCTTTTCTTCCTTCCTTCCTTCCTTCCTTCTCTTCTTCTTCCCTTCCTCCCCCACCTTTTCTTTCCTTCCCTCTTTCTCTCCTTTCTTTCTCTCCTTCCTTCCTTCCTTCCTTCCTTCCTTCCTTCCTTCCTTCCTTCCTTCCCTCCCTCCCTCTTTCCTTCATTCCCTTTCTTTCTTTCTTTCTCTCCTTCTTTTCTTCTTTTCTTCCTTCCTTCCTTCCTTCTCTTCTTCTTCCCTTCCTCCCCCACCTTTTCTTTCCTTCCCTCTTTCTCTCCTTTCTTTCTTTCCTTCCTTCCTTCCTTCTCTTCTTCTTCCCTTCCTCCCCCACCTTTTCTTTCCCTCCCTCTTTCTCTCATTTCTTTCCTTCCTTCCTTCCTTCCTTCCTTCCTTCCTTCCCTCTTTCTCTCTTTTGTTCCTTCTCTCCTTCCTTCCCTTTCTCTTTCCTTCCTTCTTTCACTTTTTTATTTCCTTCTCTCCTTCTGTTGTAGTAGAGTCTGTTGGCAATGCTACAACTGGTAGTAGGAGTGGTAGAGGAGGGAAACAAGGCACCCAGGTGTTAGATGAGGAGCAGTAAAGGAAGAGAGTTCAGGAGATACTTATGTCACCCACTGATGAAGAATCCTTTGAAGGTTTCTCCGAGAGTGAAACGAGTGAGGAGGAGGAAGGAGATTCATATGGGAATAGAGGCATTAAGAGGATTACTCGAGAGCAGGAGTCAGACGAGGAGCGTCACTGAAAGAAGATCCGGGAAATGCATACTGCCCCCACAGAGGAAGAGGATTTCATGGGCTTTTCTGGAAATGATGGGTCTGGGAGTAGTGGGGATGAAGAGGAACCACTGGATTGGACCAAGGTTCAGGAGATTTGGAATGTGTGTACTCAACCAACATCCAGTGACACTTTTGAGGGGTTTTCTGGTGGTGGGGATTGGCAATCTGGTGATACCATGGAATCGTGGGGAGATGTAAGTCTTGACAAAAGGTGGAAGAGTTGGAGGGATGGGCGTTGGAGTTCAGCTGTAGAGGCTAAGCCAGCTGAGAGTGATGAGGATGGGGTGGAGGGCAGCTCATCATTGGATGGTGAGTTGTAAGATAAATGAAGGCAGTGGAGTGATAGAACTTTGCAGTAGGCAAAGTGTTGGTTTCGTGCCTTGGGTCTTGTCGCTGCCGCTTTTCTTGTTGGGCTTGGGTCCTGGATCTGCAGGTTGCTGCTTTCTTCGTGTACCGACCGGCTTGGCTTCTCGTAAGTGCAGATTTCCCTCTCCTTGACTTCGGACTGTTCTTGGTGACGACACTGCCTTTTGGACTTTGAAACTTTCAACTGGGATTTCTTCAACTTTGGACTGCTTCTGGATGACGGCTTCTCTTCACAGCTCTTTTTTTGTTGTGACAAAGGTGGGACCGAGACCAGGGCCTCCCCAGGTGATCTCAAGGTCCTCAGTGTTTTGTAAGGGGAGATATGTTCGGACAGGTAAGTTGGGCCAGAACCGTTTAGGGCTTTATAGGCCAAAGCCAGCACTTTGAATTGGACCCGGTACCAAACCGGCAGCCAGTGGAGCTGGCACAACAAGGGGGTTGTATGCTCCTTGAGCGCCACTCCTGTTAACAACCTGGCTACCATTCGTTGGACTAATTGAAGCTTCCAGACCATCTTCAAAGGCAACCCCACGTAGAGAGCATTGCAGTAGTCTATACGGGATGTAACCAGAGTGTAGTCTACTGTGACCAAGTCAGACTTCCCAAGGTACGGGCGCAGCTGGCGCACAAGTTTTAAGTATTTAAAAGCCTCCAAAGAAGGAGCCTCCAACACACTCCGGGGCAGAGAGTCCCACTGCTGAACAGCTCTCACAATCAGGAAGTTCTTCCTAATGTTCAGGTGGAACCTCCTCTCTTTCCTGTCATTTGAAGCCATTGTTCCGCGTCCTACACTCCAGAGCAGCAGAAAACAATCATCATCATCATCATAATCTTCATTTATACCCCGCCACCATCTCCCCCAACGGGGACTCGGGGCGGCTTACATGAGGCCAGCTTATTACAAGCTTATTACCACCTCTCCCTATGACATTCCCTCACATATGGCCATCATGTCTCCTCTCAGCCTTCTCTTCTGAAGGCTAAACACGCCCAGCTCTTTCAGCTGCTCCTCATAGGGTTTGTTCTCCAGACCCTTGATCATTTTAGTCACCGTCCTCTGGACACATTCCAGCTTAGAGTCAACATCTCCCTTCAATTATGGTGCTCAGAATTGGACACAGTATTCCCAATGTGGTCTGACCAAGGCAGAATAGAGCATGGTTAGCATGACTTCCCTGGATGTAGATAATAGACTCCTATTTATGCAGGCCAAAATCCCATTGGCCTTTTAAGCTGCTGCATGACATTCCTGGCTCATGTTCACCTTCCTCTCCATGAGGACTCCAAGATCCTCCATTCTGTATCTTTGCATTTCATTTTTTTCTGCCTAAGTGGAGTATCTTGTTTTTGTCCCTGTTCAACTTCATTTTGTTGGCTGTGGCCTGTCTCTCTAATCTGTTAAGATCATTTTGAATCCTGCTCCTGTCTTATGGGGTATTAACTATGTAAACAGGAGCCCTCAGTGGTGCAGTGGGTTAAACCCTTGTGCCCACAGGACTAAAGACTAACAGGTCAGAGGTTCGAATCTGGGGAGACCGCAGATGAGCTCACTCTATCAGCTCCAGCTCCCCATTCAGGGACATGGGAGAAGCCTCCCACAAGGGTGGTGAAACATCAAAACATCTGGGTGTCCCCTGGGCAACGTCCTTGCAGACGGTCAATTCTCTCACACCAGAAGCAACTTGCAGTTTCTCAAGTCGCTCCTGACACAACATAAACAAGAAAGAAGTTCTTCTCCATCGTAGTGCCAAAGCTTTGGAATATTTTCATTATGACCATGTGGTTGATGCCAACAATTCAATCGATTCTTAGCTCAAAAATGTTTGACTTGCAACATTGTTTTAATTGGCTAATTAGGTTTTCTTGTGTTGTTCTTCTGCTGTAATGACATACTTTTTTGGGAGGGGGAGCGAGGGGAAGGTTATGTTCTCACTTGTATTGCATTGCTTTAACAATAGTTGTACCCCATCCTTCAATCAACAAGGGTGAAGAGCACACTGAAATTGTGTTACGAAAAGATATAAATCTTTAAAAACAAATTGAGATTGTCTCAGTGACTTTGATGGCCATAATTCATCAGGACACCATGCTAGATGCCTCAAAATGTGCCAGAGTGTTTTTGGTGGTCATCCAAGCAGCAGTCTTGAGTTTCAAGTGGAAATTCCAAATGGATGTTTCATTAGAAGCAAAGGAAGAAAAAAAAAGGCCAGCCGTAATTCATCACGAAAGTGGCAGGCATCTCAAAATATGAAATTGTTCCTGATTCTTATCCAGACCACAGAACCCAAGTTGAAAAGTCAAAAAGTCAAAATTTCAAACTGCAGGTTTCCTAGATGAACAAAGGCCATAACTCCCCAGGAAATTATAGCAAATTTCTGGGTTTTTTTTTTTTTGGTGTTGTCCTATTAGGGACCAACTTCCCTGGGAAGCCCTGGCCCTTGAGCACTCCAGCTGGAGGTCAGCTGTGACCAGGAGTGCTGTAGAATTTGAAGAGGCACAAATGGAAGGTGAAAGAGAGAAATGTGCCAAGAGGAAGGCGTGTCAAACCAACCCCAACTGAGACCACCATCCACCTGGAAACCAATGCCCTCACTGTGAGAGAAGATGTAGATCAAGAATAGGGCTCCATAGTCACGTATGGACCCACCGCCAGAACACCGACCATGGAGGACCATCATCCTCGGACTAAGAGGGACTGTCTAAGTAACTAAGTAAGTCAAGTTGAAATGCTAAAGCAAGTTCTTCCTAGGAAACTAAATAAATCATCAATACAATTTGTGCTGCTGGCTTAAGGTAAAGGTAAAGGTTTCCCCTAAAATCTTAAAAGATGATGCTGTCAAGGTGGGTTGCAGCTAAACATTAAAAAAAACCAAGATTATGGCAACAAGAATGATTGACAACTGGAAAATAGAGGGAGAAAATGTGGAGGCCGTGACAGACTTTGTATTTCTAGGTGCAAAGATGACTGCAGATGCAGACTGTGGCCAGGAAATCAGAAGACGCTTCCTTCTTGGGAGGAGAGCAATGTCCAGTCTCGATAAAATAGTAAAGAGTAGAGACATCAGACTGGCAACCAAGATCCGCCTAGTCAAAGCCATGGTATTCCCTGTAGTAACCTACGGATGTGAGAGCTGGACCTTAGGGAAGGCTGAGCGAAGGAAGATCGATGCTTTTGAGCTGTGGTGCTGGAGGAAAGTTCTGAGAGTGCCTTGGACTGCGAGAAGATCCAACCAGTCCATCCTCCAGGAAATAAAGCCCGACGGCTCACTGGAGGGAAGGAGACTAGAGACAAAGTTGAACTACTTTGGCCACATCATGAGGAGACAGCAAAGTCTAGAGAAGACAATGATGCTGGGGAAAGTGGAAGGCAAAAGGAAGAGGGGCCGACCAAGGGCAAGATGGATGGATGGCATCCTTGAAGTGACTGGACTGACCTTGAAGGAGCTGGGGGTGGTGACGGCCGACAGGGAGCTCTGGCGTGGGCTGGTCCATGAGGTCACGAAGAGTCGGAGATGAGTAAAGGAATGAACAACAGCAACAGGCCATGTAGCAGGCATGACTGCATGGAGTGCCGTTACGTTACGTTCCCACTGGAGTGGTACCTATTGATCTACTCACATTTGCATGCTTTTGAACTGCTAGGTTGACAGAAGCTGGGGCTAACATTGGGAGCTCACCCCACTCCTTGGATTTGAATTGCTGGCCTTCTGAGCAGCAAGTTCTGCAGCTGAGCAGTTTAACCCGCTGCACCACTGGGAGCTGTTGTCTTAGTCTAATATAAATTAAGATGTGCACTATGCTGTTTGCAATACCATCCCTTCATAAGAAACAGCTCTGATTAACATCTGATTTTAAATCCATATTTTAGAAGACATACTCAATGAATTTACATTTTCACACAATGAAAAATTGAGAATACAATATTTTCACATTCCTTTCACTAAATTCCATATTTCACTAAACTCCGTATTTGCCTTGCAGATTGGTTGTGTGCACTCATGGGAGAAAAAAGTTCCAGTTATAGGGCTCTCATTGTCCATTGATATATCTTAAAAATGTGTTTTCATCATAAGAATATGAATAAGTCCTGCATTACTGGTGTGCGCATATAGGTATGTGGGAAAAATACTGTTATGGGAGTTAATAATATTCTGTGCAGAATGGTTTTCATGAGTCGGCACAGTGATTCAATGCGCTGGTGAGCCAGACTTTCTGAAACCAGCGATCCAGAATCCGACTGTTATGAAGGGCAAATAAGGAGATGAATTTTAAAATACTTAAATGACAAGGTTGATAGTGGCATACAAAAGAGTCTGCTATCATTCCCTTGCTGCCTGAGCAAAGACTATGGAGTGGCAGGTTGTGAAATGATTCCACAACAATACCATTATTATTATTATTATTATTATTATTATTATTATTATTATTATTATTATATTTTACTGACACAAAAACACTGTATGTCACAGCAAATGGGATCTATATGCTGGATTTCGTATCACAAAATCACAAGTCAATCACTTCCCAAACGTCTAAGACTGTGTGGTGATGCGTGCAGATCCAAGTTGTTGTTGTTGTTGTTGTTGTTATTTGAAACACAACAAGATGAGTCTACAGCAGACAAGATCACTCTGTTGTATTGTAATTTTGTCAGCGCCGATTGTGTTTAAGTGCAGGTCAAGGTCTTTAGGCACTGCACTCAGTTTATTATTATTATTATTATTATTATTATTATTATTATTTGAAACACAACAAGATGAGTCCACAGCAAACAAGGTCACTCTGCTGGCTGTTGTATTGGATCACACATCAGACGCTTCCCAAGTGTCTAGGACTGTGTGATGTATCAGGAAATAATGCATGCAGATCCCAGTAAGGTGGCCTTCTGCAGCTGGCAGATGGTAATCTTGTCAGTGCTGATTGTGCTTAAGTGCAGGCCAAGGTCTTTAGGCACTGCACCCAATGTCCCAATCACTACTGGGACCACCTAGACTGGCTTGTCCCAGAGTCTTTGCAATTTGATCTTGAATCTTCATATCGTGTCAGCTTTTCCAGTTGTTCCTCTTCAATCCTGCTGTCACCTGGGTTTGCAACGTCAGCAATCCATACTTCGTTTTTTAACACGATTGTGGGGTCAGGAGTATTGTGCTCCAAAACTCTGTCTGTCTCAATCTGGAAGTCCCAGAGTAGCTTGACATGTTCATTCTGTAACTTTTTCTGGCTTGCGATCCCACCAGTTCTTTGTCGCAGGCAGATGGTGTTTGTGGCACAGGTTTCAATGAAGCACCTGAGCAACAGTGTTATGCCTCTGCTTGTAGTCTCCCTGCGTGATCTTCTTACAGCAGCTCAGGATGTGATCTATTGTTTCATCTGCTTCCTTACAGAGTCTACATTTGGGATCTGTTGTCGACTTTTCAATTCTGGCTTTGATGGCATTTGTTCTAATGGCTTGTTCATGGGCTGCCAGCATCAGGGTCTCCGTCTCCTTTTTCAAAGTTCTGTTTGTGTGCCTCAACCATGTTTTTTCTTTGTCAATTTGACTCTCAATTTTTCTGTCCATGGAGAGCCTTCTTTTGCTAGTTTTCTCTTTTGCTCTGGATTGTGTTTTTACAATATTCACTCTTTGTCTTTCGCCCTTTAAGCAGTTTACTACTATTGACTTCCTTCAATGTTGGTATTTATTATTATTATTATTATTATTATTATTATTATTATTATTGTTATTATTTCTACATATATGTCTCATAGAATCCTAGAATTGCAAGAGGCCACCCAGTCCAACCCCATTCTGTCCTGCAGGAAAACACAAACAAAACACTCTTGTCAGTTGACCATCCGGCCTCGGTTTAAAAACTTCCAAATAAAAGAGAGTCCATCACACTGCAAGGCAGCTTATTTCACTGTCACACAGCTCTTCCCATCTTTCTAAAGTTTAGGTGGAATCTCTTTTCCTGCTATTTGAATCAATTCCCCCCTGTCTTTGTCCCTAGAGCAGCAGAAATCCACTGAGTCCTACAGTTTAAATCTGGTAGTTCACTGTGTTCCTGGAGGAAGGGAGTGCTTTCCTTTTCCTCTCCACCATCAGACTTTATATCAGATGGACGTGAAAAAGAGACTTGGCTCTGAAGCCCTTGATTAAGTTACCTCTCGGCACCAATTCTGAGGTTCTTACCCTTGAGACTTATGCTTCATGTTCAGATCAATCTGGACGACGTGGAGAAGTCTCAAGCACCTTCAAACCAGTTCTTTGGCACCAGAGGAAGGCTTTGTGCCTTCAAAATATAGGCCATTGGAACTGGGGTTGTGATTATTCCAATATTCACAGCCATTGAGAAAGAGGAACCTGGAAAAGCTTCTCAGCTGCAAACTCCTTGGACCCAAGACAACCAGAGACTGTAATGTATATTTTCCTTTACCCTTTTGAAACTTCCAGCTTATTGCCTTAAAAGGATAACTCTTTGTGAACAATAAAACCTATTTTGAGTTATCTACAGTGTGTTGGTCCTTGGGAGTTCCAGTTTTCCTAAAGGAGGGCAAGAAGCAATCCCCTGGGGAAAGATGCCACGTCCATGCCTCTTTCACTAAGAATTATAGCCCCCAGGCGCGATGGCACAGGAAGGGTATTCCATAGCCGAGAGGCCACCACGGAGAAGGCCCTGGCTCTCATCCCCACCGAATGTGTTTGTGATGCAGGCAGGATCTAGAGCAGGGCCTTCCCGGATGATCTTAAAGTCCTAGCAGGGATGATGCATTCGGACAGGTGATGAAGTCCATAGATCACTCACGTGTGAATGACCAATCCACACAACACAATATTCCAAATAATACACACAGAGACATGCAAGCACCTCTCAATTTCAATTTATGGAGACAGTGGCAAAAAACTGCAGACCACACTGGAAAGATTTTGATGACACTCCAGAAAACGGGCAAAGTAGGGAGGAAAATGTGCAAGCGGCTGATTACTCAAGATTGAGCCTTGCTGGTTGGAAGCCAGGATTTGACTTATTTTTAAATTAACCCTCTCCCCAAAGAACAATCTCTGATGGTGATTCTGCATTTCACCAACACTTGTTTAAGGGTTTCCTAATTATTTTAAGTGGTTTCTCCCAGGATGGCGCTTGAAGGGCAGCTGAATTTGCATGATGTAATCCTTTCTCCCCGATTATCTGTGCAGTAAATTTTGAGGGTTAGGGAAAGACTCTAGTTTCTTGAAAGAAAGGGAGAAAAAGAAGAAAAGTCATTAAAAACACAGCAGTATGCAAGAATTTCGTCTTTTGCGGTGGTGGGAAGAAAAATCAAACGTAAAACGTGGATGCAATTAGCTATCGAGCTCCGTAACAATGTTTTGTCCTGCAGTATTAATGGGGAGCACTTTCCGACACACTGTTCTCCGTAATGTCCCAAATGAGAGCCATATGCCTACAAAGGGAAAAGCAGAAAAGCACATTTCCTGTTATCTTTTACTCCGAGACAGGAGGGGGGAGAGAACACAGACCTGACAAGGTGATCAGCTACAATAAAATCCAAACATCAGGGAATTTAGAAAACTCCTAAAGCAATCGGAGCAGGTAATAGACGTTATACTTTATAATGCCCCTTTAGGAGCTTTTACAAGCCTCGGCTTCCAAACATGTGGGGCAGATTAGCAACTGAAGATGCTGTGAGCAATAAATGTGCAGGGCTTATTTAGGATCAGATCCAAAGCTTAGATTCCAAGGGCAGGCTTTCCTTTTGGGTAGAAAGGAGAGGGACATTTATGTATCCATTAATTTAATTTATATCCCACTTTTCTTCCCGTGCAGGACACAGGGCAGCATCCAACATGAATTAACGTGAAACGCAACTGAAACCCAATAAGCTATAACATCAAAGAGAAATGAAAGAAACAAATAAGTGGTCATATTAAAACTGAGCAGTGAATGAAAACAATTGGTAAAGACTACCCTATGCAGTCTTGGGATTTGTTATTTAGAATCCTTTGGCGGGGTCTACGCAGCCTTTTCTGAATCAAAATGGTCGGCTTTGAACTAGATCATATAAGTCTACACTTATGGCAGTGTAGATGCGGCCTTGGTCCAACACAGTTCTAATGCCTTACCAAACTAAAAAGTGGATGCTAGAAATAATAATATTAATAATAATAATATTAATAATAATAATAATAATAATAAACCTTATTTGTATCCCGCTACCAGGCCTGTAGCGAGGAGGGGGTTAGGGGTTCAACCCCCCCCCCCAATGTTTCAGATTTTTTTAAAAAAACCTGCTTTACTCATGAATTTTAACTGGTTAACCAAACCTCCATGCAAAGTCTATGAGATGCAAAAAATCAAGAGTCCCTCCAGAACTGTAAGCACTATCTCAAGCAAATATTGACAATTTATTCACACTGTCATTACTTACAGCAATAGCTGATGTAGCGAAGCAACCAAGTTGGGTGTATGTGTGTTGAATGCTCTCATTAAGGAGGCCAGACTTGGTGGAGGTGGTTGACAGGGGCAGAGCTGCAGGCTATTGAAGGCTGCTCTGCCCCCTGCTGTGCTCTTGGCTTCAGCATGAGCTAGGAAGCAGGTTTCAACCCCCCCATGAAATTTTCACACACACCCCCCCAAATTTCAATCCCTCCCAAAAAAATTTTCTGGCTATGGCCCTGCCCGCCACCATCTCCCCAAGGGACTCGGTGCGGCTTACATGAGGCCAAGCCCAACAGTACATCAGTAAAAACAATAACAACAGTAATACAAAACAATAAAATAAAACTAACAAGCAGAAAATAAGCAGTTAACATTAACAATAACACAACAACATTTAAAAACCTATGGCAGGGCCAAATGTAATAATTCAAATTTTAAAATAATGCTGAGCATGGCCAGGTGAAATATAACTAGGATAGGATTTTCAGAGAGGAATAGGGCATGCAGACAATCCTAGATCACTAATAAAGTGCATTTAGGAACATATTGCTGGGAGTTTCCTTATTCTGGGATAAGGAATAGGCCTTTGCGCCTGTGCATTAAAGTCTCGCCACACTCATGGCTGGGAGTGGAGTGCGTTGAGCCCATCGGCTGCCTTCTGGGACTCTCTGCATCCAAGTAAACAACAATTCCCATTTGAAAAATGGCAATCATTCCCCAATCCCTGCCTCTATGCACAGTTGGGCACATTGGCTCTATGTGCCAAGTTTAGTCCAGATCCAGCGTTGGCTTGGTTCAATGCCCTCTGGATAAGGGCGCACTGCAACTCCTAGATCCATCACCCCAATCACCCCCAATCCCCACCTTGTCAATGAAAGTAAATAAATAATATTTATTATTTAAACTGTTAGGTTTCTTCATATCATGATCCGATCACCATGCTCAATATATCCCATATGCATGGGGGTATTGGGATAACGATACAAAAGGTTTACTAAGGTAGATCCTCTCTCACTCAGACTCAGCCCCCTCCATTGAATCAAAATCCTGGCTACGGACCTGAACTCTATGATACTTAGATTTTAGTGAACACACTGGTCAAGTCTTTGGAGAAGCAGAAGGCATGTTGGCTCCATCTCTACAGATACTTCAAGCTGGATATTGTGTCACCTCTCAATCGTCTCTTCTCCAAGTTAGACTTGACTCATTCTCTTCCCTTGATACATGTGTCTGTGTGAGTGACTTGTAGGAATGTCCACCTCTTAGCATAACAAAGCTCTCCGCTGCTTTCTAATGGCCCCTGGTCAGCAGCCCTGAAAAAGCCTCTGTCCTTCAGTCATGGGCCTTCCAAGCGTCCTCCTGTTTGGCTGAATTCTTTCTCCTCCTTCAGTTTGGAGAGGCCATAAAAACCTTTCAGCATCTTGACAACTGAAAAAGGCAGAACAGGGTCCCCAACTGCTGGATAATTCAGGAGGGCTTCTTTTCTCATTTTAATTGGCCGCCTAATTGGAATGTTTATGAGTTCTGCGAAAGCTGGGGATGAAAAGGCAGGGCGAGCAATTATGCCGAAAGCGTTCCTATCTGGCAGGGTTCAGGGGGGTTGCTTATTTCTTTCCCCTTTTTGTGGGGTTGCCTCTCTTCTGCATTCTCTCCTTCTGAGAAGAAAGAAAGAAAGTTCACCAGCCTGCCGTGCCTTCTTTCAAATACCTTGATGCGAAACAACGTAATCCCCAAGTCAGAAATGTATGTCAAATTGTGCTTTGCCAGTAGCAAAGTTGGCTCTGTTCTTCAAGGCCTCTTTGCATTCTTGCTCTCTCTCAACTCTTCACACACACACAAAAAATGTTAGCATAACATGAAGAACAGGAGGCTATCGGGTGGCTGTCAAGTTTATAACTGCCTGCACTCCTCGCTGGTTGGAGATAAGGCTGTAAGCAGAAGCCCTTGATGGAGTTGATTAATTCTCTGGAACGAAGGTTTGTCTTCCCTGGCTCAATGAATGACTTCATTCTAGCAGATGAGGTCATCTGAGTCAAGGCAATAAACTTTCAGATATTCACATGAAAGCCAGTTTTTCAAAAGCTTCCAACCCTCTTAAAAAGAAAGAAAAGAAAGAGAGAGATGAGTATCTGTCCATTTACCTACATTAAAGCCACTGCACAAAGTGGGCTTTACCAAGCTTTCTTTCACAATTGATGCCACTATAACTGTGTGGCTGTATCTTATGGAATCCAGGGATGTGTCGTTTGGTGAGAGCTCTCCAGCAGAAAACGTGGAATATCACTGGAAATGACAAATCTAGGCTCCCATAGCCATGGCAATCAAAGTAATATGAAAGCCTTATAAACATAAATTGAAACATGAGAATGTTTTCTCACCTAATAGAAGACTTTTGTAACTGTGACTCTATCTACACTGCCATATACAGTAGAGTGGCTGGTGTCTGCTCTTCCAGCAGTCACCAGCCAATCCCTCTCCAATGCCAGAAACACATCTTAATGGTGTAACATTAGAAAATGTTGACTATTTCTGCTACCTTGGCAGCCACTTCTCCACAAAAGTCAACATTGATACCAAAATACAACACCGCCTGAGCTCTACAAGTGCAGCATTCTTCCAAATGAAGCACAGAGTGTTTGGGAACCGGGACATCCATAGGGAGACCAAGGTGCTTGTTTATAAAGCCATTGTCCTCCCAACCCTGCTATATGCTTGCAAAACATGGACTATCTACAGACGTCACATGCAACTCCTAGAACAATTCCATCAGTTTTGCCTCCAAAAAATCCTGCAAATCTCTTGGGAAGACAGGTGGACAAATGTCAGCGTGCCAGAAGAAGCAAAGATCACCAGCATTGAAGTGATGGTCCTCTGCCATCAACTCTGCTGGACCAACCACAAATATGAACAACCATGAAAATGAACAAAATCTGGTTACAAGTATTAAAAATACACCAGAATCAAGATAGTAAATAATGAATACCACGCAGAAAAAGAAGAACCTACAATCAAAGAGTATTCTGAACTCCACCAATGATGGAAATGAACCAAACTTAGCACACAAAATTCCCATTACCAGCTGAAAATACTGGAAGGGTTTGGTGGGCATTGTTTTGGAGTTGTAGTTTACCTACATCCAGAAAGCACTGTGGACTCAAACAATGATGGATTTGGACCAAACTTGGCACGAATATTCAAAATGTCCAAATGTGAACACTGGTGGAGTTTGGGGAAAAAGGCCTTGACATTTGGGAGTTGTAGTTGCTGGGATTTATAGTTCACCTACAATCAAAGAGCATTCCTAACCCCATCAATGATAACATTGGGCCAAACTTATCACACAGAACCTGCCTTGAAGGGATTCACTCCAGCCTCACACGCTCTCCCTTGCCCGCTCATGTGCATTGAGCATGCCTGCTCTCCCCTCCCTGTTTGGAGTCTCAGACACAGCCATCCCCTTGACTGAGAGGCTGGCCAATCACAATAGAGGAGGACTTTTTGGTGGGAGGATTTACCATCTGTTTCCAAAAAGAAAGAGAAGGTTAGGCAGAGTGATCTTTAGCTTTCTCTGCCAAAATTGTTCCTAAGACCATCAGAAATATATGTTTTCTGATGGGTTTTGGAGACCCTCCTGACACCCTGGTTGAGAAATGCTGGTTCAGATGCATCCTTAAACTCAGTTTCTCATGCCTTCTGTATATACCAGCTAAACATGTTCTAACCTACTGCTGCTCTGGGCCAGAGTGAAGAGAGAGGGGGCCAAGGATCAGTTCCATCTTGTCTCCTGCATATGTCATCAGTCGTGGACCCCTCCCCCATGCACTAACCGCTGCTCTGGGCCAGAGTAAAGAGAGAGGCGCCAGTGGACAGTTCCATCTTGTCTCCTGCATATGTCATCAGTCGGGGACCCGTCCCCCCAGCACCAATTGCCACTCTGGGCCAGAGTGAAGAGAGAGGGGGCCAGGGGACAGTTCCATCTTGTCACCTGCATATGTCATCAGTCGTGGACCCCTTCTTCCAGCACTAACTGCTGCTCTGGGCCAGAGTGACGAAAGAAGGGGCCAGGGCCCAGTTCCATCTTGTCTCCTGCTTATGTCATCAGTTGTGGACCCCTCCCCCCAGCACTAACTGCTACTCTGGTCCAGAGTGACGAGAGAGGGGGCCAGGGAACAGTTCCACCTTGTCTCCTACTTATGTCATCAGTTGGGGAACCCTCCCCCCAGCACTAACTGCTACTCTGGTCCAGAGTGACGAGAGAGGGGGCCAGGGAACAGTTCTACCTTGTCTCCTACTTATGTCATCAGTTGGGGAACCCTCCCCCCAGCACTAACTGCTGCTCTGGGCCAGAGTGAAGAGAGAGGGGGCCAGGGGACAGTTCCATCTTGTCTCCTGCATATGTCATCAGTTGGGGACCCCTCCTCATGGCACTAACTGATGCTCTGGGCGAGAGTGAAGAGAGAGGGGGCCAAGGATCAGTTCCATCTTGTCTCCTGCATATGTCATCAGTCGTGGACCCCTCCCCCATGCACTAACCGCTGCTCTGGGCCAGAGTAAAGAGAGAGGCGCCAGTGGACAGTTCCATCTTGTCTCCTGCATATGTCATCAGTCGGGGACCCGTCCCCCCAGCACCAATTGCCACTCTGGGCCAGAGTGAAGAGAGAGGGGGCCAGGGGACAGTTCCATCTTGTCACCTGCATATGTCATCAGTCGTGGACCCCTTCTTCCAGCACTAACTGCTGCTCTGGGCCAGAGTGACGAAAGAAGGGGCCAGGGCCCAGTTCCATCTTGTCTCCTGCTTATGTCATCAGTTGTGGACCCCTCCCCCCAGCACTAACTGCTACTCTGGTCCAGAGTGACGAGAGAGGGGGCCAGGGCCCAGTTCCATCTTGTCTCCTGCTTATGTCATCAGTTGTGGACCCCTCCCCCCAGCACTAACTGCTACTCTGGTCCAGAGTGACGAGAGAGGGGGCCAGGGAACAGTTCTACCTTGTCTCCTACTTATGTCATCAGTTGGGGAACCCTCCCCCCAGCACTAACTGCTGCTCTGGGCCAGAGTGAAGAGAGAGGGGGCCAGGGGACAGTTCCATCTTGTCTCCTGCATATGTCATCAGTTGGGGACCCCTCCTCATGGCACTAACTGATGCTCTGGGCGAGAGTGAAGAGAGATGGGGGCAGGGGACAGTTCCACCTTGCCTCCTGTGCTATGCTAATAATATAATATAAATTATAATATAATATATTTATAATATTATAATGTAATACAATATAATAATAATAATAATATGATATTATAATTATATATTTTATATTACATGTAATTTGGTAATAATATTACAACATAATGGTATAGTACTATATAGTAATATATAATACTGATATTGTACTATGCTAATAATACAATATATTGTATGCATATATATCTTGTAAGCTGCTCTGAGTCCCCGCTCTGAGAAGGGTAGCATATAAATGTCGTAAATAAATAAATAAATAAATAAATAAAATATTGGTGACTGGAAAGCTATGAAGAAGACATGTTCCAATTCCTGGGTGGGCAAACAGCCTCACAAAGCAGAAACCAAATTTCCAGGAATCTTGACATTGAGAATACTATATGGTAAATAGACAACAGAGGAATATTATAATAAACAAGCAAACTGGGGTACATGAAACAGTAGGACTGCATCCAGTGCTGGAGCCTACTTCATATAATGCTACACATGCCCTGTTCTAAGAGCTCTGCTTTTCCAAAACTCGCTGTAATACAAAATGCAAATGATCCAACTGGGCTTCAGTACACAAGAAACATTGGGCTTTGTTGCATGTCCAGTTGTTTCATATTGAAATATCAGCATGCATTCCTGGGATTAGAAGGGAGGGCTGTTGTTTAAAACAACATCCCCACCAAAATCAATTCAATTTACCATCATTGGGCGAGCTGACTAATGCACACTGATAGCTGCTTTTGCTTAGGGCAGAGAAATGGCTTTCCGCTGTGATCAATAGGCCGGGTACTATTGAAATCAATGGAACTTAAATTGGTCGTGATTGATTTTCCCCATTGATTTCAGTGGGTCTACTCTGGACATGGTCGCATCTAGCTCTCTTCCAGGAGCTGGGAAGCTAATGATAGTTTTCCTTTCTGCAGATCAATTTTTGCTGTCATGATCCTGCAAAGTCACATAAGTTTACGTAAGTATGAGAGGCAATATCTTAGGAAGAGCAGAATGCATGTTTTGTATCACAAAGGGTTCACTTCTACTGTGGAATTAATGTAGTTTGACACCACTTTAGTTGCCACGGCTCAATGCTGTGGAAGTTGTAGTTTGTATAGTATTTTTACTTCTCCGGCAAAGAGTTCTGGTGCCTTACTAACTACAACTTTCATGGTATGGCAGTTAAAGTGATGTCAAACTACATTAATTCTACCATGTAGATGCACCCAAAGTGTCCTGTGTTAGTCCTTGCTGGTGAAAGGATCATGTAGCAGGATAATAATAATAATAATAATAATAATAATAATAATCCCTTTTTCCTAGTTCCAACAGGCCTCACTACCTCTGAGGATGCTTGACATAGATGCAGGCGAAATGTCAGGAGAGAATGCCTCTAGACCATGGCCATATAGCCCGAAAAAAAACCTACAACAACCCAATAATAAAAATATTTTTTTGTCGTGTCAGGAGCAATTTGAGAAACTGCAAATCGCTTCTGGTGTGAGAGATAATAATAATAATAATCTTTATTTATATCTTGCCACGATCTCTCTGAGGAGCCCCCGCTGGTGCAATGGGTTAAACTCTTGTGCTGGCAGGTCTGAAGATTGACAGGTTGGAGGTCCGAATCCGGAGAGAGCAAGGATGAGGTCCCTCTGTCAGCTCCAGCTCTCCATGCGGGGACGTGAGAGAAGTTTTCCTTAAGGATGGTAAAACATCAAAATATCCGGGTCCTTGAAGATGGCCAATTTTCTCATGCTGTGATCAATAGGCCGGGTACTATTGCTTCTGGTGTGAGAGTATTGGCTGTCTGCAAGGATGTTACCCACGGGATTCCCGGATGCTTTCATGTTTCACCATCCTTGTGGAATGCTTCTTTCATGTCCCTGCATGGATCTGAGATTAGATGCTGGGATCAGATCCTGGGATATAGGGCAGTGTAGATCCAGCCTCAGGAATTTGTTTAAGACTTCAGAGGCAGCCCCACATAGAGTGCATTACAGTAGTCTATTCTGGATGCAAGTAAGGTGTGGACTACCATGGTTGTAGAATTAATAAATTACTTATAGAATCCTGGGATTTTTAGTTTGGTGAGGCATTTGCATTCGTCGGAAGGGAATGCTAAAGACCTTGTCAAACTACAACTCCCAGGATTCTATAGCATTTAGTCATGGGTACTATTGCTTCTGGTGTGAGAGTATTGGCTGTATGCAAGGATGTTACCCACAGGATTCCCGGATGTTTTCATGTTTCACCATCCTTGTGGAATGCTTCTTTCATGTCCCTGCATGGATCTGAGATTAGATGCTGGGATCAGATCCTGGGATATAGGGCAGTGTAGATCAAGCCTCAGGAATTTGTTTAAGACTTCAGAGGCAGCCCCACATAGAGTGCATTACAGTAGTCTATTCTGGATGCAAGTAAGGTGTGGACTACCATGGTTGTAGAATTAATAAATTACTTCTAGAATCCTGGGATTTTTAGTTTGGTGAGGCATTTGCATTCGTCGGAAGGGAATGCTAAAGACTTTGTCAAACTACAACTCCCAGGATTCTATAGCATTTAGTCATGGGAATTAAAGTGATGACGAACTGAATTAATTCTATACTATAGATTCAACCAAAAAAAAACCCTGAAAGACTAGAGATTGAGAGCCATTGGTCTAAAAGAAATTTGAGATGATATGCAGGAAAATTCCGGAGCAGAAAGAGATAAGGATATGCACATTTCCTTTTTTCGAAAACAAGCCTATATATGCAACTCTGCCTTTAACCATTTCCTATAGGAAAGGTTTGCATCTAATGCATTTACATCTCCAAAGCTCTAGTCATTTCCACTGACAACAGACACTTGAATTTCAACATACAATATTTATGCATATCATTACGGGTAAGTAGGAAAGTCAAACTCTGCGTCGCCCCTTGGTTACTGATGCCTTTGTCATTTCTGTCCATCTCTCAGTGATCTGTGGAATGGTATATATTAAGTTTCAATGCAGAAATAATATGGCACTTCACGTTTGGAATAAAATATCAGGAACCGCTAAGGCTCAATGGCAGGGCATATATATATATATATATATATATATATATATATATGAAATGATCCTTAAAGAAGAAATGCATAAACCGTGAATTGATGCCACTTTAGCCTCCCCATTAAAAATATTCAAACTATAAATCAAAATTCAAGGTGTATAAGTAATATTCAATTTCAAATTTATGGCATTTTCAAATAGGATGATTTTCCTCAAATGCGCCATAAATTTGGTTGCAGGGAATTGCATATGCCACCTTATCATGACAGTTGCTTTATCTACACAGTCCACTGAAGCCTCGTCACTTTATATAATCTGAATTCACAAATCAACTGTCGTCTTCACTTCACCGATTCATTGCTGATGGGCCTTTCACAATGTTCAAAAGGAGGGGGTAGAAATCCTCTCCCGGTTGACAAGGCTAATAAATGGAGAGGTGAACGCAGCCCATCCATTGCCGCTGTTCCTATTGTAGTGTCTCGAGTGATACATGGCAAAATAACCTCATAAACCAACCTCATCTTTTGACCTCGGCAAAGTAAATGGAAACAGAGGGTGGTTGAGGCTGATCACTTCCATTTAAGTGCCAAGAGCCACCAGAGAGAAACCACCAAACTCTTAACTTCTCCACTGGAGAAAATGACACTCATTTTACCTCCCTGTCCTCTCTTCCCTTAAGTTGAGGGAAATGGTTTTTTCATAAAAAGAACAATTTAGAATGACTATGTTTATATATGATCCTATATTCTATCTAAAGATCTCAACGGTCATTTACCTGGCCCTCGCTCAGGGTCAACCTAAGTCTTGAAAGCACACAACAATAACAACAACAACAATGCTCATCAGCCAAAAGTAGGCCCACACAACCCCTTATTATCTAATAATAAAGAAATTGGATAATTCAATTAAAACATGGGTAGTAGATTCCAGTAAAACTAGAATTGCTAACACAATATTTTTTTACTCAACAAGAAAATGGAGGCTGGTGAGCATCTTGCCTCCAGAACTACTTTGGAGCCTGCCAACTGGCCAGGTTACTTGAACTGGACATTGGAGAGCCCAAAAGATGGGTCAGGATAGAGAAACTAATAAACAGATGGGAATATGGATCATGTCTTATTGTCATATGTTCTGCAGTTGATGGTTGGTGATGGAAGGGTTAATGTATTAGTTCTAGAGCAGTGGTTCTCAACTTTTCTAATGCCGCGACCCCTTAATACAGTTCCTCATGTTGTGGT
This sequence comes from Anolis sagrei, assembly GCF_037176765.1. NCBI lineage: Eukaryota > Metazoa > Chordata > Lepidosauria > Squamata > Anolidae > Anolis > Anolis sagrei. The sequence goes on from NC_090028.1 coordinate 35,400,157, forward strand.
GAGCCCCAACCATAACCTTTTATTCGTTGCTACTTCATAACTGTAATTTTGCTACTGTTATGAATTGTAAGGTAAATATCTGATATGCAGGATGTATTTTCAGTCACTGGACAAAATTTGGCACAAATACCCGATATGCCCAAAATTTGAATACTGGTGGGGTTGGAGGTGATTGGTAATGCTGGAGTTGCTGGGATTTATAGTTCACCTTAAATCAAAGAGCCTTCTGAACTCCATCAATGATGGAATTGAATCTAACATGGTATACAGAATTCCCATGACCAAGAGAAAATACTGGGATGGTCTGGTGGACATTGACCTTGAGTTTGGGAGTTGTAGTTCACCTATATTCACTGTGGAGTCAAACTTAACACGAATACTCAATATGCACAAATGTGAACATTGGTGGAGTTTGGGGAAAATAGATCTTGACATTTGGTAGTTGCAGTTGCTGGGATTTATAGTTCACTTACAATCAAAGTGTGTTCTGAACCCCACCAATGATAGAATTAGGACAAACTTCCCACTCTGAACCCCCATGCCTTGAAAGGACTTGCTGGCACGAACCTCCCTCCAGCCTTGCATGCTTTCCCTCAACTGGACATGCGCTCAACTGCTCTCCCCTCCCTGCTTGGAGTCTCAGAAACAAGCCTTCCCTTGGCCAGCCAATCACAACGGAGGAGGGCTTTTGGTGGGAGGATTTCCCATCTGTTTCCAAAAAGGAAGAGAATGACAGTTGGAGAGATCTTCAGCCTTCTCTGTGAAACGGATTCCTGAGACCATCGGAAATCTATGTTTTCTGGTGGTCTTTGGCGACCCCTCTGAAACTCCCTTGTGACCCCTCCAGGGGTCCCGACCCCCAGGTTGAGAAACACTGTTCTAGAGGGTTTGGTAATCTGTAAGTGGGAGCTCATGGGTGAAAGCAATTAAGGGTGGAGGTGTTGAACAATTTTAACAAAGTTTATATTTGTTAAAATTGTTCTTCATTTTAATTTCTGCACTACAAATAAGATATGTATAGTGTGCATATTTCATTCATTCATTCATTCATCCATTTTTTTCTAATTATAATCCAGCCCTCCAACAGTTTTAGGGACCGTTACCTGGCCCTCTGATTAAAATGTTTGTGGATCCCTGGTCTAGTCGTTCCATTTTCCTATGTCAATTATTCTGCATTTGCAAACGCTTGATCAAAAAGCCACGTCTTGACCTTTTTCTGGAATGTTAAAAGGGAGGTGGCCAATCTAATATTTATAGGGAAGGCATTCTACAGTCGAGGGGCCACCACCTGCTCTCATCTCCGCCAAACATACTTGTGACGAAGGCGGTAACGAGAGCAGGGTCTCCCCAGATGATCTTAAGGTCATAGATGGTTCATAAGGGGTGTGACGGTGCGAGTGGCGTTACCTGTGTGTAGAACTTTAAAGTACAAAGGTTTAAACTATATAACATGCCCATACTTGCTTAGTTTGTAAATGTATAGTTGGATTGATTGGTTATTTATAGATGTCAATCAATGTTGTTTGCACCAGTTATATTGCTTCCTCAGCTCAATTGCTTGGCTCCACTTCTTCCTGGAGGAGGGCAGAGCCTTTCCTTTTCCGTTCTACCATCAATCTTTCTATCAGATAGATGTGAGAAAGAGACTTGGCTCTAAAGCCCTTAATTAAGTTACCTCTCATCACCAATTCTAAGGTTTTTACCCTTAAGACTCATACTTCATGCCCAGATCGCCCTGGACAATGTTGCGGAGACCCAAGCGCCTTCAAACCGGTCCTTTGGCATCAAAAGGAAGACTCTGTGCCTTTAACATAGGCCATTGGACTGGGGGTTGTGTTTGTTCCGACTTTCACAGCCATTGAAAAAAGAGGGAACGGGAAAAGGTTCTCAGCTGCAAAATCTCCTTGGACCCAGGACAACCAGAAACTGTAATGTATATTTCCTTTACCCCCTTTGAAACTTCCAACTTATTGCCTTAAAGGGATAACTCTTTGTGAAAAATAAAACCTATTTTGAGTTATCTACAGTGTTTTGGTCCTTGGGAGTTCCGGGGTGGCCCTGCTCGCGATCCTGCCTCTGACACTAATGCGCTTGGTGGGGACAAGAGACAGGGCCTTCTCAGCGGTGGCCCCCCACCTGTGGAACTTGCTCTCCAACGAAATTAGGGCAACTACTTCCCTCCTGTCCTTCAGGAAAAAGTTGGGACCAGGCATTTGGATAGTAGGTTGATAAGTGATGACAATGCTATGGCCAACGGACTATGGACAGGCTTCTGACCAAGTTGTTGATTGTAGAACTTAGATTTAGATTTGACCAACTAATTGAATTTGCCCTATTTTAAATTTATATTGATGTTTTATCTATTTTGTAATTGCTGTTTTATCTGTGTGTATATGGGAGGCATCGAATTGTCGCCCTGAGTCCCTCTTCAGTGGTAGAGAAGGGCGAGGTACAAATATTTGAAATAAATAAATAATACTCACATTTGCATGATTTTGAATTGCTAGCTTGGCAGAAGCTGGGGTAACAGCAGGAGCTCACCCAATCCCGCAGATTCGAACCATGGACCTTCTTATCAGCAAGTTCTGAAGCTCAGCAGTTTAACCCACTGCACCACTGCAGCAGGTTATATTTATATTAGGTAAAGGTAGTCCCCTGACATTAAGTCCAGTCATGTCTGGGGTGTGGTGCTCATCTCCATTTCTAAGCCGAAGAGCCAGCGTTGTCCGTAGACACCTCCAAAGTCATGTGGCCGGCATGACTGCATGGAGCGCCGTTACCTTCCCGCTGGAGCGGTACCTATTGATCTACTCACATTTGCATGTTTTCGAACTACTAGGTTGGCAGAAGCTAGGGCTGACAGCGGAAGCTCACGCCGCTCCCCAGAATCGAACCTGCGACCTTTCGATCAACAAGCTCAGCAGCTCAGTGCTTTAATCCACTGTGCCACCGGGGCCCCTATATTAGTAATATTTATATTAGTGTTATATAAATAAAGGAAAATATTAAATAGGTAGAGGTAGGATCAAGGTCAGCTGATCTGATACAGTTCTCCTCCTTCCATAATGTGAACAGGAGCACATTTAGCTGACCAAACAGTAGTAAAAGAAGTAAGGAACGGAAGAACTTGCAACAGTCAGTTGTTTGAACAGTACAGCTATTAACCATGGCCTAATTTGGCTCGTTCCGACAGTCAGGTGCACCGTTTCCTAATTAAATTATTCGACAAAACACGAACTATAAAGCATTCTGCTAAAACCTAATTAAGAGTGTGATTTGATAAAAGCCCATTCTGCACTTTTCATTTACATTCTCAAAGGTGGGAAGGAGGGGACTGGGGAGGGAGAGATGGATTCCTCAGCATCAACGCTTCATGCCGCACATATCTTCAGCTTCACAGGGTTGGTTTTTTCAAAAAATTCTCTTTGCCCCACTAAAGATTTTTGAACTAGAAGGACTCCAGGCTCAGATCTTATCAATTCATTAATGGGGCTGGCAATACTCTTCACTGATTCTCCCCACCCCATTCTTTTTTTAAATGGGAAGAAGAAAAAGCACAACTTGACAAACCTAATAGAAAGGCATCATTAAAAGAGGCCTCTTTGAAGTCTTGGCCCTTGTTCAAGCTACATATGGCTGCATAATCTTTTAAAACGTGTGATTCAAGTCTCAATTTAATTATGTAATAGCCCAAATGGAATTACACTGCAGATGAAGAGCAGCAGCTCAGCACAAACACAGGCTGGAACGTCATCATGGATGACCTGCGTCTCTTTGCTTTAGCCGCTGGCTTGGAATGCGTTGGATTGTGCATAGTCAAGGCCAACCTGACATCTTGTTGCCGTCTTATGCATTAATAAATTCAGCTAAACATTTTTCTCCAAAGAGTTGTGGCTCGTATTCCTCTAAAGCAATGTTTCTCAACCTGGAGGTCAGGACCCCTTGGAGCAGCGTTTCTCAACCTGGGGGTCGGGACCCCTGGGGGGGGAGGTCATGTGGAGGTGTCAAAGGGGTCACCAAAGACCATCAGAAAGTAATATTTTCTGTTGGTCGTGGGGATTCTGTGTGGAACGTTTGGCCCAATTCTGTCGGTGGAGTTCAGAGTGCTCTTTGATTGTAGGTAAACTATAAATCCCAGCAACTACAACTCCCAAATGTCAAGGTCTATTTTACCCAAACTCCACCAGTGTTCACATTTGGGCATATTGAACTTTCATGCCACTTTTGGTCCAGATTTATCTTTGTTTGAGTCCACAGTGATCTCTGGATGTAGGTGAACTTCAACTCCCAAACTCAAGATCAATGCCCATCAAGCCCTTCCAGTATTTTATTTTGGTCATGGGAATTCTGTGTGCCAAGTTTGGTTCAATTCCATCGTTGGTGGAGTTCAGCATGCTCTTTGATTGTAGGTGAACTAGAAATCCCAGCAGTTACAACTCCCAAATGACAAAATCAATTCCCCCCCAACCCTACAAGTATTCAAATTTGGGCATATTGTGTATTTGTGCCAAATTTGGTCCAGTGAATGAAAATAGACCTGCATATGAGATATTTGCATGACGATTCATAACAGGAGCAAAATTACAGTTATGAAGTAGCAACGAAAGTAATGTTATGGTTGGGAGTCACCACAACATGAGGAACTGTATGAAGGGGTCGCGGCATTAGGAAGGTTGAGAACCACTGCCTTGGAGGGTCACGAAGGGTGTCAGAGGGGTCGCCAAAGACCATCAGAAAACACAGTATTTTATGTTGGACATGGGGGTTCCATGTGGGAAGTTTGGCATAATTCTATTGTTGGTTGGGTTCACAATGCTCTTCGGTTGTAGATAAACTATAAATCCCAGCAACTGCAGTGTTGCACTCTGGGACAGGAAACACCACACCGTCTGACTTTAAACACCACACCGTAGGATGGAAAACAATACTTTTATTGAAGATAATTAAAAAAAACAGTAACGTAAAAAAAGCACTTTAAAGAAATAGGTAAATCCAATTAGGTAGGAAGATAAGCAAGAACAAAGTAGTCCAGGATAACAGTCTAGCAAAGTCCATAAAAAAGTCAAAACTTCCCAAATAAAATGCAAGAAATCAGGAAACATGAATCCAAGGCATGAATATAAGAACATAGAATCCAAGAATAAAAACCATGAAACAAAGGTACTTAAAACATGAATTTTCCAAGCAAGCTTCCATGAACAAGGACGAGATCTTGATTTGATTCCAAACGATGCTTCATCTGACTACATATCCTGTACTTGGGATTTTTATCTCCTCATTAGCTATGTCTCTACCACAAAGAAATTGATTTCACTTTAGCTGAGAATTTCTTATCTTTTTCTCTCGGAGCCTGGCAGAACGTCGAAGCCACTGTTTGGCTCTCCTGTTTTGACTGATCTCCTCCTGTCTATCTATTTGCTAATTAATTTCCACAGCTGGGCCAAGTGCCGAGTTGTTTTCATGTTCCCTATCATTAACAGCCAGTCTGAGTCCCTCTACGCAGGTGAGAAGATTGGGATATAAAAGTTTTAAATAAATAATAAATAACAATTCAGAAAGCACACCACCATCCCCACACTCCTCAGGGACATTCTCATGAGAAACTACGCTTTGAACAAGGATCTCCTGGTCATTCTCTGCATCAGTATCACTGGCCAAACCATTGACATCTTGAAACTCATCTTGCAACTCATTGGCATCACTCCCCACATCCAAAGCACCCTGATCCTGAAACACAATCACAGGCTGGGCTCCAACATACAGCTCCCAAATGTCAACATCTATTTTTCCCAAACTCCACCTGTGTGATTGGCTGGCCTCTCAGCGAAGGGGAGGGTTGTTTCTGAGAATCCATGTGGAGAGGGAGAGCAGGTGTGTTTGGTACATGGCAGTGTGGTGCACATGTGTGGATGAGGGAGAGCATGTGAGGCTGGAGTGAGTCCCTTCAAGGTATGGGGGATATGTGTGGGACGTTTGGGATATATAGTTCACCTACAATCAGAGGTGGCCCTAGGTAAGTTTCAACGGTAAGCAAACAGTATTTTGGCACCCCCCCCCCCTTCCCAACCAATCATTGATATATATTTTCTGTTCGTCGTGGGAGTTCTGTGTGCCATATTTGGTTCAGTTCCATCATTGGTGGAGTTCAGAGTGCTCTTTGATTGTAGGCAGGGGCGGCTCAACCCATTATGCAAAGTAAGCATTCGCAGTATAGTTGATTTTACCCAGGGGCGCTCTTGAGACGCTCTTGGGGGAAAATAGACCTTGAACTATGTGAGTTGTAGTTATTGGGATGTATAGTTCACCTAAAATCAAAGAGCCCTCTGAACTCCACCAATGATGGAATTGAACCAAATATGGCACACAGAACTCCCACAACGAACAGAAAATATATATCAATGACTGGTTTTTTTGGGGGGGGGCACCAAAATACTGTTTACTTACCGCTGAAAATTACCTAGGGCCACCTCTGAAGCCAACAATATTGTTTCAAACACTGTCAGTTCTAGAAAACCACAACTTATACAAAACTTTCAATTTGTATATATAGATATGCAGAGACGGCCCTAGGTAATTTTCAATGGTAAGCAAACAGTATTTTGGTGCCCCCCCCCCCCCAACCAATTACTGATATATATTTTCTGTTCGTCGTGGGAGTTCTGTGTGCCGTATTTGGTTCAGTTCCATCATTGGTGGAGTTCAGAGTGCTCTTTGGTTAGCCAACAATGTTGTTTCAAACATTGTCAGTTCTAGAAAACCACAACTTATACAAAACTTTCAATTTGTATATATAGATATGCCGAGACGGCCCTAGGTAATTTTCAACGGTAAGCAAACAGTATTTTGGTGCCCCCCCCCCCCCCACCCCAACCAATTACTGATATATATTTTTTGTTCGTCGTGGGAGTTCTGTGTGCCATATTTGGTTCAATTCCATCATTGGTGGAGTTCAGAGTGCTCTTTTGATTGTCAACAATGTTGTTTCAAACATTGTCAGTTCTAGAAAACCACAACTTATACAAAACTTTCAATTTGTATATGTAGATATGAACATAAGGACCATCCAGGCCTGAATTTAGAGCGTTCTTCATGGCCAAGCTCTATATTAACTTCACGTTGTAAAGACACCTGCCATTAGGCCAGGCCTCCAAACCAAATTGAGCCGCCATTCTTCAAAACAATAAACGTGAATGCAACTTGCATTCTCTTTAATTCGACATGATTTTATAGTTACAGCCCAGTGGGACTTTTTTTTGGGGTGCTTTGAAAAAAAGGGGAGGGGGAGACTGAAATTTATTCTGTAAAATTAATGCACAAGATCACAAAAACCCCTCTACCTTAGCAAATACAAAAGACCATTTGATTAGCTACAAATAAAAGCCCCTAGAGCCAAAATGAATAAGGTTTAAGCCACTTCAAATTATTTTCCCGGCTGATAAAGCCATTATCACATTTGCAGCGTTTACAATGCAGAACTACATTCCTTTGATCATCTTATAAAATTAATTGATCTTGCTTATCTATTGTACTATTTTAAATTATTTTAATTGAGGACATTAAGAGAAGTAATGGTAACAACCAGTGCATTTATTAGCTGCTGACGTTCAAGGCACCAATGTCATTTTCATAATCTGAATTCCTCTAAAACAAAATTCCATTCTTAATGGAATTTACATATAGATCACCTCCAGACACAAATAATTTACTATTACTTTAAGTCCTAAAGGACAGGCAGGAAAACTGTGAAAAATCACTCTAGCCATACTTAATTTTAATTATTCTTTTAAATCAGATAAAAGCCTGAAGTTAAATTCTCATAATTAAATAGAAATTAAAAGTTTCTAAAAGCCTTGTGTTTTTTTTCAACTCCAATTTTCAATGCAAATGATAGTACAGGAAGACAGAGTTTCACTCCTATTTTTTTTTTTAAAAAAAGTGCCCCAAACCCATCAAATCATATATAGAATCATAGAATCATAGATTTAGAAGAGACCTCATGGGCCATCCAGTCCAACCCCATTCTGCCAAGAAGCAGGAAAATTGCATTCAAAGCACCCCTGACAGATGGCCATCCAGCCTCTGCTTAAAAGCCTCCAAAGAAGGATCTTCCACCACACTCTGGGACAGAGAGTTCCACTGCTAAACAGCTCTCACAGTCAGGAAGTTCTTCCTAATGTTCATGTGTAGTTTGAAACCATTGTTTTTCATCATAGTCTCCAGGGCAGCAGAAAACAAGCTTGCTCCCTCCTCCCTATGACTTCTCCTCACATATTTATACATGGCCTTCCTCATGTCTCCTCTTAGCCTTCTCTTCTTCAGGCTAAACATGCCCAGCTCTTTAAGCCACTCCTCATGGGTGGAGTTTGGGAAAAATAGATGTTGACATTTGGGACCTGTATGTTGGAGCTCAATCTCAGGTGCAGCTGGTGGGAATGAGAGAGAGGGCCTTCTCAGCGGTGGCTCCCTAGCTCTGGAATGTCCTGTCTAAAGACATCAGAATGGTTCCCTCCCTGTTATCCTTCAGAAGTCAAGTAAAAAACCTTTGTCTGGAAGGAAGCTTTTGGGGAAGACAATGGATAACCTGTTGAATTGGATTCGACTACCGCAATGAGATGGTATTGGTTTTTAATGTAATTGGGTTTTCATATAGTCTAATATTGTTCTTCATGTTTATTATGTATTGCTGTTTTAACTTTTATGTTCTCTAATTTATTTATCTATTTTGTTTGAATATTATATTACGTTTGAACAGCATCAAATTGCTGCCGAGCATTAGCCGTTATATTTCAATGAAAGGCAAAACCACTTCCAAATATTCCTTGCTTAAGAAAACCCTAAGAAATCCATGGAGTTGCCATAGGTCAACAGGTAACTTGAATACACATGCATATTCATAAGGTTTTAAAGCTCTCTGGCTCTATTTACACCTCTCTAAACATCAAATCCCAGCATACAGAGGGGAAAGGGGAGGACAGAACCATGCCAGCAAATTTGGAATTATAGCATTATAACATGAAAAAAGTGTTGAAAACAAGTAAATGTTTGAGCTTAAATAGTACAAAGAAAGCTTTTGACAAGTCAATTTTTGGTACTAGAGATTTTAGGAGATGGATTTTGTCCTTTTAGAGGGGTTGAGAGACACAAAAACAGTTTTGGGGTTTCCTCTGGCCCCAGGGCCATTCTCTCCCCAAACATTCTATAGTTCAACTAGTAGTCCCCTGCCACACGTTGCTGTGGCCCAGTCTGGTGATATGGAAAATAAAGTAATGAGAAAGTGCTGGTTTCTGATATATGTAATGTCTTTATGCTTGTGGGTAAACAGTATTTCTTGATGTTTCTTTGACAGTGTTGACGTATGGATTGTCTGGTTTGCCTACTCTGGAACATGCAACATATAATTGTCCATCTTTAGGAGTCCTTTTCAAATCTATAATACTTTATCTCTCTCTGTGTGAATCATATATATCTATCTATATCTATGGCTGGATGGCTCTCTGTCACGAGGGATTTGATTACGTTTTCTTGCCCTGGTGAAGGGAGTTGGACTGGATGGCCTTAAGTATTTTCTGTTGGTCATGGGGGTTCTGTGTGGGAAGTTTGCCCCAGTTCTGTCATTCGTGGGGTTCATTCAGAATGGTAGGAGCCCCCGATGGCGCAGTGAGTTAAAGCCTTGTGCTGGCAGGACTGAAGGCTGACAGGTCGCAGGTACGAATCCTGGGAGAGGCGAATGAGCTCTCTCTATCAGCTCCAGCTCCTCATGCGGGAACATGAGAGAAGCCTCCCGCAAGGATGATAAAACATCAGAAATCATCCAGGCGTCCCCTGGTCAATGTCCTTGCAGACGGCCAATTCTCTCACAACAGGAGCAGTTGCTCCTGACACGAAAGAAAATCTGACTACAACTCCCAAATGCCAAGGTCTATTTCCCCCAAACTCCATCTGTGTTCATATTTGGGTATATGGAATATTTGTGCCAAGTTTGGTCTAGATCCATCATTTTTTGAGTCCACAGTGCTCTCTGGATGTAGGTGAACTACAACTCCCAAACTCAAGGTCAATGCCCACCAAATGCTGCTAGTATTTTCTGTTGGTCGTGGGAGGCCTGGGTGCCAAGTTTGGTTCAATTCCATCATTGGTAGAGTTCAGAATGCTCTTTGATTATAGGTGAACTATAAATCCCAGCAACTACAACTCCCAAATGACAAAATTACTCTTTGGTGGTCACTCCTTGTGTAGTGAGACATGTTGCTGCCAAATTTGGTGTGATTTCGTGCATTGGTTCTTTTGTTTTTAAGGTACTCATTATGCACAGAGCATTTATATATAGATAGATATGCCAAGATAAGCAGCAGAAATCAATGACGAAAGTGGTGGTGTATATGTACATAACGCTCAGGCGGATGATGTTAAAGCAAAACTAACTTGACACCCAGATACAGACATGCAATTGCCTCAAGCCCACAGGCTGGTGGAGATCAAATGCATCAAATAGACTCCTGTACTACATTGCCAGTAATGAGTGTTTAATAAAGTCGCCTCATTTTGACGAGGAAATGAGAAATCCAGAGGCAGAAAATTTTACTCATTAAGAAGCTGATCCAAAGTTTAGGACTCTTTTGACCTGAAGGAACCTGGGAAAAAGTCTCATATGAAGTCAGTATTCTCTATTTTAACTGGCAATGGGCAGATTTCTAGGGTCTTGAGCAGCAATTTTTATCATCTGAATCTGACGGGGTTTGAGTTTGGTAATACAAGGGTTGAATGAAAAGTAATGCCTCCACCTTCGTTACTTGGGTTTGGGTGGGAATATTTTAATAAATCAAATGCAGAAATGATCCTTAGAATGTACTCTTTAACTACCACTATTCACTTTTCCACATCATTGCCAGACAATTGGATACATTTCTGCCCACGATGAACAAGTTTTATATAGGTTGCTTACCTGTAAACATAGTTTCCGGAGTGGTCACCTGTGAATTTGCACCTATGGTATATTCCTGCGCTTGCACAGGCAGCAACGGAAAAGTCTCGAGACCAAAATTACAGTTAGAGTAGCTCCGCTGTCACGGAAGAAGTCGTCTCACAGTTCTCTCAACCAGCATCTCACAGTTCTCTCAACATCTTCATCAGAAGCATAATGATGTCCCCACTGATCTTCTTTCATTATCAGGAACAGGTGGAAGTCAGATGGTGCTAAATCTGGACTGTATGGAGGATGCTGTACGGTGGTGAGATCCAGTCTCTGAAGTTTCAAGTCTGTGTGCTTTCATTTCAGGCGTCAGCATTCTGGGTACCCATCGTGCACAGATCTTCCGATAGCCAAACAAAGCAATAATGTGACCCTCACATTCTTGTGAAATGACGATTGTGCTTGAAATTTCTCTCTGAGTGATACAACGATCATCCTGAATCAATCTGTCAACCTTTGCCTTGTGAAACTCGGTAGTTGCTGTCACAGGATGTCCAACTCTTTGTTTGTCAGATGTTCCCACCTCAACATCTTTAAACTTATTCACCCAATGATTCACAGTACTCATATCAACACAATCACCATATACAGCTTGCATTCTCTGATTTATTTTATTTATTTATTTATTTATTTACTGCATTTGTTGACCGCCGTTCTCAGCCCTAGGGCGACTCACGGCGGTTCACAACACATAAAAACAGTTTACAACAAGGGCATATCAAAAACAACGATATAAACATAACAATCAACAATACAAATTACACTAAATCATCCGCGCCGTCTCATCTTAGAATCATAAACCAATCTCATTGTCCATATTCCGTTCCAGTCGTCATTGCTAATTGTTTTGGCACTGCTAATTGTTGTGGCACTTAGTCAAACGCCTTCTCAAATAACCATGTTTTTAGTCTTTTCCGGAATGTCATGAGGGAGGGCACCTGTCTGATGTCTGCTGAATCTCCTTTGGGGTGACACCTTGTACTGTCAAGAATTCCATGACTGCACATTGCTTAAGTTGCATTGACTGACTGTCTGTGCAAGGTTCCATACTTCGCACTTTAACAACACAACCATTCAATGCTAAGGCTTCCCACCAAACTGGAACTGTAGAGGAGAGTCTACTGAACAAACCAGTACCTGTCGCATACCAGTACTGCCATCTGTTGAGGAGTTACGAGGAGTGATAGTTTCCCTTGGGCAGAACTGCTATCTATCTTTCAATGTAGATATGTTTTCCAAGTTATTTCTGAGGCTTCATCTGAACTATCCAAGGTCCTGGATGTATTTTGGAAAAGAGTTGCAGCACCTTCAGTGGAAATCTTGTTAACTAGCTTTCAAAACTTTGGGTGAAGTGTTGCGTTTTAACTTGGCACCAAAATAATACCAGCATCAGTCCAACTAACCTTTTAGGAGAATGGAATTCCACAACCCAGGTGGGACCACAAGGTCTTGTGCAAGTTGACTAGGTACACATAATCCCCCGCAAATGAAAATATTTATCATTTGTGGGTAAACAGCTCTCAGATGCCTTTTCAGATGAACCAAAGGACCACAAAAGTCATTTCCTCCTCCTGTAACAAATCAGATGTCTTAAATTGACAATCTAAGGTGGGTGAATTAGGTATGCCTGCCCCATAGCCAACAATCATACCAGTTAAATGAAGACTAGATCAATAGATGTTTACAATTAACCCTCTCCAATTGCCCTCTCCGATTCTTTGTGGACAGAACCCATTGACTATTTTTTTCTTTTTCTAAGTGCAACAGACGAATAAACCTGAACAGCGATCCATTTGTTTTTTTTATAGAAGGAATCAAAATACTTTCTATCAGTGTGATAGGTTTCATCAAGGTTGATTGTTCTGCTGGAAACCATTACGTACGAAATATGTCTATTTGGCTCTTTAACCTGCCTTTACTTTTCCCCTCCCAAAATAAACAGAAGATGTTCCAAGGTTGTCGATGTGATTTTGACAAGTGTTATATTTGGTAAGGCAGGTAAAAATGCAACCTCCGGGGTGCCATTTTGAACCCCTCAAGTGGCAAAATGTTATCCTTTGCACACAGATATCTAATGTGGAGAATGGTAGTGTGGAAGTGAATCATGGGTTTCCAGCCAATATGGGAAAGAAACTAATAAGGAATACAGAAAAGATGCTCAGGACTGTGGTCCACAAGCATGATGATGATGACAATGGCAACAACAACAGGGTTGGGAAATTCCTTATGCATTTATATTCTACCAAGATATCAGGGGAGGCCCTGCTCTTGGCCCCACCTCTATCACAAGTGAGATTGGTGGGGACGAGGAGCAGGGCCTTCTCGGTGGTGGCCCCTCGCCTGTGGAATTCGCCTCCTGGGGAAATTAGGTCATTGACATCCCTCCTCTCTTTTAGAAGGAAACTAAAAACATGTATATGGGACCAGGCCTTTGGGTAACCTGGCAGACAGACAAAGGACAATGACAACTAGAATTGGATAGGATTTGTCAATGCGGAATGAACTTACGGATTCTGAGCTTGGCGAACGTTGATCATTAGATTGGTTTTTATTAATTGTGATGTATAACTGGATTGTTTTAATTGTTTTATAACTGTTGTGGATATATGTTTTATCTTATTATCTGTTTTGCTGGCATCAAATTGTGCCTTTTGTAAGCCGCCCTGCGTCCCCCCCTCGGGGGTTGAGAAAGGCGGGGTAGAAATGCACGAAATAAATAAATAAATAAATTTTCCAAAAATGACTTTTCATTTGGCATGGAGTCAGAGAACTTGAGATGCAAGGAGAAGACCACAAAAGTCCTTCTAAGCTAGATAGGTAGATATAGATAACCCAAGAATTAGCAATGGTATTCCCCGTAGTAACCTATGGATGTGAGAGCGAGACCAATAGGAAGACTGAGCGAAGGTAGATAGATGCTTTTATTTATGTATTTATTTATTTACAGTATTTATATTCCACCCTTCTCATCCTGCAGAGGACTCAAGGCACATTACAATGGCAAAATACATAGCAAACATTCAATGCCATAGACATGCAGCATATATAGACAGACACAGAGGCAATTTAACATTTCAGCTTTTCTTGAGGGTATTTTGGCCACCAGGGGAGCTGTTCCTTCACCAACCATTTGTGACACTGATGAAGTACTTCCTCATTTTTTGTATGCTTGCTGGAGATTTTTATGGCCTCGTAAATTAGTTAAATTTGCCTCCCCACATAAGTAGTACCTAAATTTCCTACTTGACAGATGCAACTGTCTTTTGGGCTGCAAAGGTCAACAACAAGCTACACAACTTGGTCGGATGCTCACTCTGACCCGGGCTGGCTTTGAACTCATGACCTTTCGGTCAGTAGCATTTGAACTGTGGTGTTGGAGGAAAATTCTGAGAGAGCCTTGGACTGCAAGAAGATCCAACCAGTCCATACTCCAGGAAATAATGACCAACTGTTCACTGGAAGGAAGGATATTAGAGGCAAAGATGAAGCACTTTGGACACATAATGAAAAGATAGGAAAGCTTAGAGAAGACAACGATGCTGGGGAAAAAGGAAGAGGGGCCGACCAAGGGCAAGATGGATGGATGGTATCCTTGAAGTGATTGGCTTGACTCTGAAGGAGCTGTGGGTGGCCACGGTCAACAGGGAGCTCTGGCATGGATGGTCCATGAGGTCATGAAGAGTTGGAAGCAACTAATCGAATAAACAACACAACACCCAATAATTATAGAATCATAGCGTTGGGAGGAAGTGCAAGGGTCAACTAGTCCAACCCCATTCTGACAAGAAGGAATACACAATTAAACCACTCCCAAAAGATGGTCATCCAGCCTCTTTTTTGAACCCAAAGAAGACTTCTCCACCACACTTCCAAGTACCATCAGAAAGGTCTTCCTTTCTATTTTTGGGTGGAAGTCAACTTCCTTCCTTTTTTCCTTCCTTCCTTCCTTCCTTCCTTCCTTCCTTCCTTCCTTCCTTCCTTTCTATTTTTGGGTGGAAGTCAACTGGATAGGAATTAACACACCAACAAATGTAACACTTCCACCCATCTCCAGCTACCTATCTTTCTCATGTGTGCATGTTTACTATTTGTCGTATCAACAAATATGGATACACAATCACCGAGAGCCTCCCCAGCGGTGTTAGGCATGAGAACAGCTCTTCTGGCTTCTATAGTTCCATCACATTTGAACATTTTATGGTGAATGAATACATTTTCTTTGCAAAGTAATGATGATTGGCACGCATGAGTGAAGAAAGGCAAGATGCCTCTTCTTTCAATTGCAATGCCATGTTTAAAAAATGCCATTCTAGACTAATTACAGCGTGGTACTTAAGAGGGCCGCTGACTGATTAATAATGTTCTGGAGTGCTTTTCTTTTCTTCCTTCTCGCTGCCAGATGGAGCGGCGTAGATTAGTCTCTGCTGCATAATCGGTGTGCACAGAGTTGAAAATGCTACAGAATATTACCACCCTGAACTGACCTGCTTTGAGGAACCTCGTGCAGGGAAAAAAAACAGATTTTGCAAGTTAGGGTCTTCCCCTATTTGTCTTTTATGAGCTGACAGATGCAGTTTACGCTTTGTTGCTGCTGCTGCTGCTTTTAAACATTGTGTTTGAAAATGCCAAATGTATATTTGTATATTATAGACATGGTAGGGGAAGTTCTTTTCAAATTTCAAAAAGATACATTGGGCGTTAAACAAAACTGATGACCCTATGTAAAGTCAGCATGGAGAGCTGCTTTGGCTATTTATTTATTTATTTATTTACTTACTTACTTTACTTGTATACCGCAGTTTCTCAGCCCAACAGGCGACTCAACGCGGTTTACAACAAGGATAAGAATCAATCAACGATATACAATTTAAAACCATAAAAGCATAATATACAATATTGACACAACAATAGACAACACAATGCATCTCATAACTAGAGTCGTGATCCAATCCGTCGCCCAAATTTCCATTTCTGTAATCATCACATTCATTGCACTGTTTAACCGAATGCCCGTTCAAACATCCAAGTTTTTAATCTTCTTTGGAACACCATTAGCGAGGGGGCTGATCTTACCTCCATAGGAAGGGCGTTCCACAGCCGGGGGGCCACCACAGAAAAGGCCCTGTCTCTCGTCCCCGCCAGCCGCACCTGTGAAGCAGGCGGGATAGAGAGCAGGGCCTCCCCAGAAGATCTTAGGGTCCTGGCGGGCTGATAGGTAGAGATACGTTCAGATAGGTAACTTGGGCCAGAACTAGTAAATATTAGGGCTGTGCACCATTCCATTTTTCAAAATGGGCTCTGGATTATTCCGCATCGCCCATAATGGCATGGGTGGTATGGCAATGTTTTCTTCGGCCATTGCTTTCGGTTTATTTCAACTATAAGAGGAGCGCAAAATCAGAACGCTCACATGTCTTTTAATTATTGCATTTGGCCCAGCCATTGGTTTTTAAATGCGTCGTATCATTGTTATTGTTTTTGCTTATTTTGTTATGAGTTTTGTATTGTTTTTGTAGTATTGCTGTTATTGTTATTGTTGTGTTGTGGGCTTGGCCTCATGTAAGCCGCACTGAGTCCCTCAGGAGATGGTAGTGGGGTACAAATAAAGTATTATTATTATTATTATTATTATTATTATTATTATTATTATTTTAACCTAGCTCCGTCCATTGCCTCTCTCAGTTTTGTTGATGCTTAGGATCACTTTTTGCCTCAATTCTAATTTTCTTTTGACAGTTTAATTAAATTTTCTTAGTTTAATATCTTTCAATCCTTTAAAAATATTTTGCTAAGGAAGTGAGGGTGGGCATGCATTTGGGGGGGGGGGTGAAAGGGCATGGAGGGGGGGTTAAAGATTGGAGTGGTTTACTGAAGGGAGGGGACAGCCTGTCTCCCTTGAGCCCCTGTAAGTTGTTTGTTGATCACCTCTTTGACTCTTGTATTTTTCTTATGACTTTTGTGTGTGCGCACACCTTCTCTCATGCAAGTAACCCTAACCCTAACCTGAGCCCACCCTCCAATATTATATATATATATATATATATATATATATATATATATATATATATTGTTCGTTTGTGGGATTAACAGAACTCATGACATCAAATTTGGACACAAGACACCTAACAACCCAATGTATGTCCTTCACTAAAAAAAAAAAATGATTTTGTCATTTGGGAGTTGTAGTTGTTGGGATTTATAGTTTGCCTACACTCAAAGAGCATTCTGAACCTCACCAACGATGGAATTGAACCAAACTTGGCAAACAGTTTTCCTATGATCAACAGAAAATACTGGAAGGGTTTGGTGGGCAGTGTCCTTTGGTTTTGGAGTTGTAGTTCACCTACATCCAGAGATCACTGTGGACTCAAACAATGATCGATCTGGACCAAACTCTATACGAATACTCAATATGCCCAAATGTGAACACTGGTGGAGGAAAATAGAATCTTGACATTTGGGAATTTTAGTTGCTGGGATGTATAGTTCACCTACAATCACAGAGCATTCTGAACCCCACCAATGATAGAATTGGGCCAAACCTCCCACACAGAACCCCCATGTGGGCCACAGCAATGCATGGCAGGGGACGGCTAGTATACACACACACACACACACACACACACAATGTTCCCTCATTTATCATGGGTGTTACATTCAAGGACCACCTGCGAAAAGTGAAAATCCACGAAGTAGGGACGCTATATTTATTTTAATATTTATACATAATTTATAAACCCTCCCCCACACATATACACTACATAACCCTCCTTGAATGTGTTGTTCGCATAAGCCTTGCCTCCACAGAGGCAGCCTCTCCATACAGACAAATGCTCTTAAGTCCATATTGATAAACTGCGAAACAGCGAGTCTGCAAAAAGGGAACCACGAAGTAGCGAGGGACCACTGTCTGTGTGTGTGTGTGTGTGTGTGTAGGAGCCCCCAGTAGCACAGTGGGTTAACCTGCTGAGCTGCTGAACTTGCTGATCAAAAGATTGCAGGTCTGAATCTGGGGAGCGGCGTGAGTTCCTGCTGTTAGCCCCAGCTTCTGCCAATCTAGCAGTTCGAAAAGATGAACATGTGAGTAGATCAATAGGTATTGCTCTGGTGGGAAGGTAATGGCACTCCACATGACCTTGGAGGCATTTATGGACAACGCTGGTTCTTCAGCTTAGAAACGGAAATGAACACCAACCCCCCAGAGTCGGACATGTCAGGGGAAAACCTTTACCTACTATATATGTGTGTGTGTGTGTGTGTGTGTATCATAATAACAGAAAACATAATAACAATGTGATGTGGCTATGGTGGTTAAGGGTTGAGAACCACTACCATAATGGGATCACCTTAGGGTCCTCATAAATCAGAAATGACTTTTAAAATATTTTATTAAGATTTTTTTGATGTCTAAAATAAGAAAGTAGCCATTGAAAACAAAGCAAGAGAAAATAAGAAAATAATTAGAAACAATAAAATGGAGAAAAAAAGAAGAGGGGAGAAAAGATATAAGTCACTTCCACTCTTCTCAATTTAAGCCTCTATTAATCTATAAAGCCTTCAATGATTCTCTTTTACAGTAAATCACCAGCCTGCTTTCTATAGAGTACATTTGTTAGTCTGTTAAATCAAAATTCATACAATCATATATATCTTTCTTACGGAAAGTCAATCTAGCAATTATGTATATGTCTTAAAAGGTGTTAGTAAACTTTATTAACATCCTTCAGCTGTTACCATTAAATCTACCTTACTCCAAATTAAATCGAACCTTATCATTTTACCACTTAACACTTAAATAAATGCAACTTCTATTAGATGATTCAATCTACCTCCTATTCTGTTCTCCTATTTAACACTAAAGCATCGTGGTATCGTAACATCAGCAATATCTCTCCATTTTCTACAGAAGACAAGTGTGTGCCTCCCTTCGTTTTTATTATAATTCATTAATTCCCTGTAAGTCATTCTTTTCCTTTCATACATTAAATTACATCAAGTAATGTTTTGAATCTGAGAGCTGAGTTCTGTGCATGAGGAGAGGGGGAATGGGAACAGAATTCCATCTAGAAGTGCACCTACATTGTGGAATTAACAGTTTGGCACTACTTTAACTGCGATGGCTCAATGCTCTGGAATCCTTGGAGTTGTAGTTTGGTGAAGCACAAGCACTCTTGGGCAGAGAAAGCTAAAACTAGTCCTTGTAAAACTAGAGCTCTTGGGATTCCATAGCACTAAGCCATGGCAGTTAAAATAGCATCAAACTGTGTCAATTCTACAGTGTAGATACACTCTAGGACCATGATGGCGAACCTATGACGCGCGTGTCAGCACTGACATGCGTAGCCATTTTCGATGACACACGGCCACATGTGGCCACATACAGGGAAGCATGGGGCCTCATGCCAAGAAGGATGTTTCATCCTCAGCTCCCACATGGCTAGGTGCAGTAGCTGAGGGTGAAACATTTGCTGTAGTGTAGTGTAGACACTCTGTGCCAGAGTTCTGGGACTTCCGGTTAGGCTGTTACGGGATCTTTAAACTCACTTCCAACCAGCGGAGTAGGGAGCAGAGGAATGCCATGGGGGACGCATCTCTGGGGGCCCTGTGATTGCCATTGCCAGCAACCACATAACTACAGCAACCATCATCCAATCTACTGTTCTGGGGTATCAAGAATTTCTAATTGACCATAATTACTGAAATAAGTGGGGGGGGGGGTGCTGGGAGAGGCGAGGGCCTGTGCTATGGATGCCATTTCCCGCCATTAGAAATAGCGGGAGCCATCTTAATTTGCACTAAGCAGGTAAGTTAAATAATTAGTTTTTGGTTTATTAAATATAGTTATATATTACAATTATACTTTTTTGTTATTTAAAGTATAAATATAACAAAATTAAGGGTTTTTCTTGAAGTGACACCCCGAGATTTGTTCAGTTTTTTTGGCGAATTTTGACACACCAAACTCAAATGGTTGCCCATCACTGCTCTAGGATACACTCTGTTGCCTTATGTGTGCAACAGGAATGGACAACAGTGGAGGATCTAAAGTCCTGTTTGTACTCTAGCAACCAGAAATTCATCTCTGTCCAGAAAGACAATTGGGATTGCATCATGTTAGTGACATACACAAGTCCATTTTGTTATGGGTTATTCTCCTTCTCCATCTCTTTCTCCATCTTTGTCTTCATCTTTGCCTTGGTCTTCTTCTTCGTCTTCTTCTTATTTATTTATTTATTTATTTAAAACGTTTTGTATCTCGATCTTCTCTCTACCTCCGTAGAGGGACTCAGACCGCCTCACAGCAAGGATTCAATGCTAATACAGTCTAAAACATCATACAACAACAAAAGATTAAAATACATATAGAATAAAATACATATAAGCCAAATCGCCAAGATAAAATCATGTGAGTAGATCAGTAGATACTGCTCTGGCGGGAAGGTAACAGTGCTCCATGAAGTCATGCTGGCCACATGACCTTGAAGGTGTCTACAGACAATGCCAGCTCTTCAGCTTAGAAATGGAGATGAGCACCAACCCCCAGAGTCGGACACTACTAGACTTTATGTCAGGGGAAAACATTTACCTTTACTATTATGCTTTGAAGTGGATTACATGGCAGTGTAGATTATCTGATCTGATAATCTAGATCAAGGGTCCTCAAACTAAGGCCCAGGGGCCGGATACGGCCCTCCAAGGTCATTTACCTGGCCCTCGCTCAGGGTCAACCTAAGTCTGAAACAACTTGAAAGCACACCACAACAACAACAAAATTAAAAAATTAAAAAATCATGTGGTTGATAACTTTGGTCTGTTGCTGGTCTCTGCCATTATTCTGGGAATGCTTCATTCCATAGCCAGGTTTTCACTAGCCTCCTGAAGGACAGGAGGGAGGGGGCAGATCTGATCTCAATCGGGAGAAAGTTCCATAGCCAAGGGGCCATCACAGAAAATGCCCTGTCTCTCGTTCCCACCAGACACGATTGTGAAAGTGGTGGGACCAAGAGCAGGGCCCCGCCAGAAGATCTTAACAGCCTTGATGGTTCAAAGGGGAGAATACGTTCGGACAGGTAAACTGGGCCAGAACCATATAGGTTCTTCCGTCCTCCTCCATTTTCATCTGCGTAATCTTATTATCATCTTCTTCTTTGCCAATGATGATGTTCTCTTTGACCATCCACAGTGACAAAGTTGCCTCCTGAAGTAATAGATTGGCTGCGATAGCCCTAAAATAGGAGGCCTATTTGTACTCTAGTAACCACAAATTCACCAATGTCCAGACAGACAATTGGAATTGCATCATGTTGGTGACATGTGCAAATCCATTTGAGGCTCTGTTATGGTTCATTCTCCTCCTCATCTCTTTCTCCATTTCTTTCTCCATTTTTGTCTTCATCTTTGCCTTGGTCGTCTTCTTCCCTCCTCCTCCATCTTCATCTGTGAAATCTCTTCTTCTTCTTCTTCTTCTTCTTCTTCTTCTTCTTCCTTGATAAAGTTGATGTTCTCTTTGACCATTCACAGTGACCAAAGTTGTCTCCTGAAGTAACATATTGGCTGTGATAGCCCTAAAATAGGAGGCCTATTTGTACTCTAGTAACCACAAATTCACCAATGTCCAGACAGAAAATTGGGATTACATCATGTTGGTGACATATGCAAGTCCATTTGAGCCTGTCTTATGGTTTATTCTCCTCCTCCATCTCTTTCTCCATCTTTGTCTTCATCTTTGCCTTGGTCTTCTTCTTCCCTCCTCTTCCATCTTCATCTATGCAGTCTTCTTCTTCTTCTTCTTCTTCTTAATTGACAAAGTTGATGTTCTTTTTGACCATCCACAGTGGCCAAAGTTGCCCCCTGAAGTAACAGATTGGCTGTGATAGCCTTCAAAAAGTCATTAATGTAGGATTGGAGATGCATCTGGCTATGCCCCATAGCCACATCCTAACTGATAACATTGTCCTCCAAGTGCCAATGGTTCTCAATGGAAAACGTTGTTGGCATGTGCCCGGCAATGGGACATACCAAGACACTTCTCCTATTCTTCCTAAACTCCATCATCCATGGAATGACCATTCAAGGAGGCTGTCATGATAAAACCATGAATCCTGGAGACGGTGAAGAAGGTGACGTACGAGTTCTTCGTTGATGCTTGGCAGTGTAAGATCTTGGCTTCACAGTGGAAGAAAGCCCCAGTGCAAAAGCTTTCAGGAGCAGTAAATGCATGTTTTCTACTAAAAATGGGGGGGTAACCTTGTAGCCCACATATGGCTCAGAGGCATTACTTTGTCCAGCTTGCATGCACAAAGGTTCTGTATGCACAACTAGGCAGGAACCTTGCCAAACACCCTCCGGTTGAGTTGTCCTCCATTCTCCACCTTTCTCACTCTCTTCTTGCAAGTTTTCAGAATCCACGCAGCTGGGACAATATTTAGACTTGCCATGACAATGAATTAAGGGCAGCAATTAAGAAATCCTGGCAAGAACACCTGTCGGTGGACTGACCCACATCCAGAAGAAGCGCCTAATGACTGCGCATCTAATGATGAGCTCTCTGTAGTGTGAAGGAAAAAGTAGGTTGAACTGCATAAAATGTGGAAAATGCATTCATTACCCACCCGTTTGAACATTTGCCAATTAATCCCTGTCAGCACTAATCTGTGTTGTTGTATTTCTAATGGCAGATGTGTTCACTAATTCATTAAACAACACCAAAAAAATGCAACTTGAAATTTATACAAGCCTTCCCAGACAGAGCAACGCAGCCAACTGCAATGCTTTCTGAAACCGAGAGATGGGAGGTACCATGTCTTCATATGTGGTGAGATGTCATTTTCATTGAGACAAAAAGAGAAAATTGGGTGCAAGTCAGTACTTAGGCATTGGCTGATTGATGGCCTCAACTAGGATAATCCAAAACCATGAGCTTTCCAGGCCAAAATTGGACAGCTAGGGATGAACTCCTTGGTGATGTCATAGGGAGGGCTCTGATGAAGTGTAATGTTTATTTGTGTTTCAGGTACTACAACTCCAAGGATTCCATAACATTGAGCCATCGCAGTTAAAGTAGTGCCAAACTGTTAATTCCACAATGTAGGTGCACTTCTAGATGGAATTCTGTTCCCTTTCCCCCTCTCCTCATGCACAGAACCCAGCTCTCTAGTTCAAAACATTACTTGATGTAATGTGTGCATTCAGAAGAAGATCTACAAGCCACTCTAAACACCACCTTCGCAGAAGCTTATGAGAAGCTCGGTCTGTCATTGAACATCGAGAAAACCAAAGTGCTGTTCCAGCAGTCACCAGCCAGTCCCTCTCCAATGTCAGCGATACAGCTTAATGGTGTAACATTAGAAAATGTTGACCCTTTCCACTACCTTGGCAGCCACCTCTCCACCAAGGTCAACATCGACACCGAAATGCAACACCGCCTGAGCTCTGCGAGTGCAGCATTTTTCCGAATGAAGCGGAGAGTGTTTGAGGACTGGGACATCCATAAGGATACCAAGGTGCTTGTCTATAAAGCTCTTGTCCTCCCAACCCTGCTATATGCCTGCGAAATGTGGACTGTCTACACGTGTCATATGCAACTCCTGGAACAATTCTATCAGCGCTGCCTCTGGAAAATCCTGAAAATCTCTTGGGAAGACAAGCGGACAAATGTCAGCATGCTGGAAGAAGCAAAGACCACCAGCATCGAAGCAATGGTCCTCCGCCATCAACTCTGCTGGACCGGCCACATTGTCCGGATGCCCGACCACCATATCCCAAAGCAGTTGCTCTAAACTGAAGAATGGAAATGGAATGTTGGTGGACAGGAAAAAAGATTGAAAGATGGGCTCAAAGCCAACCTTAAAAACTCTGGCATAGACACTGAGAACTGGGATGCCCTGGCCCTTGATCGCTCCAGCTGGAGGTCAGCTGTGACCAGCAGTGCTGCAGAATTTGAAGAGGCATGAATGGAGGGTAAAAGAGAGAAATGTGCCAAGAGGAAAGCACATCAAGCCAACCCCGACCAAGACCGCCTCCCACCTGGAAACCAATGCCCTCACTGTGGGAGAAGATGCAGGTCAAGAATAGGGCTCCACAGCCACCTACGGACCCACCCCCAGGACACCGAACTTGGAGGACCATCATCCTCGGACTACGAGGGATTGCCTAAGTAAGTAAGTAAGTAAGTACACTGCATTCATTCTACATTATAGATATACCCCACATGACGTATGTCTGAATCTTCAGCAAAAGAGCTCCATCCAGAAGTTAATCCATCCAAAGAGGAAATGGCCAGAGATTTGGGTAGATGTAAACATACCCTTGTCCTCTGCCATGACTTGACTCCTTGCAATCGTGCATCTTTGAATCTTTACCTGGATCTGACCAACAAAAAATGTGGGATTTCTTTTGAGCACATATGCTTCTGCGTGCACGCACACATACACACAAAGAATTTAGGAAATATTGTACATAAGCTCTGTTCCAAAGCCTGAAGATGTATACACTAGAAGCAGGTTGCATTAAAAAAAACCACCTTATAATCCATTAGAAGCAAGTAATGAAGGGGAAGGATTTATGGGGTGTATAAAATTATACACTGAAGGTTATATGGCCATAGGAGGAGAACACCTTTTTTTAATCACATAAGGTAGGCGATTAATTGCTTTTACGAACACACGCACTACCCCATTCATTAACATAATAACCTCCTGGAGAATGTGTCCTACGTGCTAATAATATTAATTGCATTGGATTAATGAACAACATAAACATTCTTATAGGCTCCTTAAAGAAAACAGCCTTGTCCCGTATGGAGACGCACAAAGGGACAGCTGCTGTCGGAAGATGTTGCCACTTAACAGTGGTCTTGTAGTTTTAATTTCCTTGCCACTGAAGCCTGCCGAAAAGAGGCTGGATGACAGCCAAGATGTAATAATCAGAAGGTCTGGAAATGAAGCTGAAAAGGGCAGAGGACAAGAAGTTGGTGTTTGGTTGGAGCAGTTTCACCCAACGCACAGCCAACCACTGAATGCCATGCTTGCCATATAACCATACATGGGAAGAAAGGATGATTCAGAGTCAAAACATTTGGAAAGCCTGACAAAACTGGTCTATCTCAATGGTTTTAATCCTAGGCTTCTACAAAAGTTTTCAGAATGCACAAGGTTCAAGCTTCCAGAATACACAGAGTTGAAGGCAAAAGCTTCCAGACTAAAGAAATTTACTGGGTTTATGTTGGTCATGGGAGTCCTGTGTTCCAAGTTTGGTTCAATTCCATCATTGGTGCTCTTTGATTGCAGGTGAACTATAAATCCCAGCAACTACAACTCCCAAATGACAAAATCATAATTTTTTGAGTGATGGTCACTCCTTGTGTTGTGAGACATTTTGTTGCCAAATTTGGTGTGATTTCGTTCATTGGTTCTTTTGTTTTTAAGGTACTCATTATGCACAGAGCATTTTTTTTATATATAGATATAGATAGATAGATAGATAGATAGATAGATAGATAGATAGATAGATAGATAGAGGATGGATGGATGGATGGATGGATGCGTGGGGGGCCCTTGAGTTTCTTAATGTTACTTTGTATGTACGAATCTAACAAATTTGATCCAAAAAATGAATTAAAAGTGAAATTTTGTCCTAGTGTTATATTGTCGAAGGCTTTCATGGCTGGAATCACTGGGTTGTTGTAGGTTTTTTTGGGCTATATGGCCATGTTCTAGAGGCATTCTCTCCTGACGTTTCACCTGATTCTATGGCAAGCATCCTCAGAGGTAGTGAGATCTGTTGAAACTAGGAAAATGGGTTTATATATCTGTGGAAAGACCAGGGTGGGACAAAAAACTCTTGTCTGCTGGAGCTAGGTGTGAATGTTTCAACTGACCACCTTGATTAGCATTTGAAGGCCTGGTAGTGCCTGGGGCAATCTTTTGTTGAGAGGTGATTAGATGTCCCTGATTGTTTTCCCTCTGTTGTTCTGCTGTTTTAACTTTAGAGTTTTTTTTAATACTCATAGCCAGATTTTGTTCATTTTCATGGTTTCCTCTTTTCTGTTGACATTGTCCACATGCTTCTTGTGGATTTCAGTGACTTCTCTTTGTAGTCTGACATGGTGGTTGTGAGAGTGGTCCAGCATTTCTGTGTTTATTTACCTTTATTTATTTACCTTACTTATATACCGCTGTTCTCAGCCCGAAGGCAACTCACAGCGGTTCACAACAACAAGAGACAGCAGAATTCAATGTTACAGTATAAAAGCACTTATCAACTTAATACAATTGCACAATTAATAAACAATAAACAATTAACAATTACTACAATAGCCATTCGCTATCGTCTCATCATCAAAAACATGATCCAGATTCGTCATACAATGATCCATTCCAGTGTTCATTAACCAATCATTGCACTCGTTATTAGAATGCCTGCTCGAACAGCCAGGTCTTCACTTTTTTGTGGAATACCATTAGAGATGGTGCTAGTCTAATGTCGGTAGGAAGGGCGTTCCACAGCCGAGGAGCGACCACCAAGAAGGCCCTATCTCCCGTCCCCGCCAGACGTGCTTGAGAAGCAGGCGGGATCGAGAGCAGGACCTCCCCGGAAGATCTCAAAGTCCTAGTGGGTTCATAGGCAGAGATGCGGTCGGATAGGTAACTTGGGCCGGAACCATTTAGGGCTTTAAAGGCTAGCGCCAGCAATTTGAATTGAGCCCGGTAGCAAATCGGTAGCCAGTGGAGTTGGCTCAACAGGGGGGTTGTATGCTCCCTGCGCTCCGCTCCTGTTAACATCATGGCTGCCGAGCGTTGGACTAGTTGGAGCTTCCGAGCCGTCTTCAAAGGCAACCCCATGTAGAGAGCATTGCAGTTGTCTAAACGGGATGTAACCAGAGCGTGGACTATCGTGGCCAAGTGTGTTCTCAAATAATATGCTGTGTCCAGGTTGGTTCATCAGGTGCTCTGCCATGGCTGACTTCTCTGGTTGAATCATGTTCCTTGATTCATGTTTGGGCAACGCTGCGTTTGGTAGTCCCTATGTAGACTTGTCCACAGCTGCATGGTATACAGTAGACTCCTGCACACGGTAGTCCTATTGTTCTTGCATGGCTAGCATTGGACTGGATGATCCTGGTGTTTCCTTCCAACTCGATGATTTTATGATTCTATGAAAGTATTTGTGGACCCACCTGCATCTCTGCAGCTTCGCTCTGCTTAAACATATCTATATCTTTGACATTGCTTCAAGTCCCACTCTGGATCAGGAGGAATAACTAGAGGACAGCCCTTTCCTATCTCTCATTTCAAATGCACTCGCTTTCCTTTAAATGGAAAGCAAC
Source organism: Anolis sagrei (assembly GCF_037176765.1). Classification (NCBI taxonomy): domain Eukaryota; kingdom Metazoa; phylum Chordata; class Lepidosauria; order Squamata; family Anolidae; genus Anolis; species Anolis sagrei. Next base: position 35,427,453 of record NC_090028.1, read on the forward strand.
AGAAGAAGAAGGGATGCTGTTTTGAAATGGAGCAAGGACAGATTCCCTTTGTGAACCGATTTTTGAAATTCAACAGCTCGCCAAATAACTATTTACACTTCAAAATGCACCTTCCAAAGAAGCTTCCGATCGGAAGAAGGCATAGCAATGATGTTATATTTTTATTATTGAAATTATTATCGCTTCCATGAAAACGACATTGGCTTCATCGCTCTTCCCCTCCCCACCCTTTTATTTAAAAAAGCTCTTTGACAGTTTTATACACTGTACAGGGCAATTAAGAGCAATTGCATTGAACTAGCTAAATCATAAAAATGGTTAAGGCCTTTAAGCTGCTCCTCATTAAAACAACTTTCACAACCTCCGAGGGGGAGAAAAATGCTTCCACATTAATAGGCATCTCATAAACACCGAATACACAATAGAGAAGTTGCGGGCAACTTCCTCTGCAGCATGCTAAAATACTTTTTTATTCTCCTGGAAAGGAAGATGGCTGGATTGAAAGTTCAAATAGAACGCAAATGAGATGTCATCCACCAGGATTCCTATGCTTATAGATCTCAGAGGGGCATAGGATCCTACCACTGGCATATTCAACCATAAAATTCAATATATGCATGCCTTTGGGACATATTTCTGGTGACACAGTGGGTGCCAGAGGACTGCTACAACAACAACAAAACAACAAAGCTCTGGTTACATCCCGTTTAGACTACTGCAATGCTCTCTACGCGGGGTTGCCTCTGAAGACTGCCTGGAAGCTTCAATCAGTCCAACGTGCGGCAGCCAGATTGCTAACGGGGGCTGGGTACAGAGACCATACGACCCCTTTGCTACGCCAGCTCCACTGGCTGCCGATCAGCTTCCGTGCACAATTCAAAGTGCTGGTTCTGACCTATAAAGCCCTAAACGTCTCTGGCCCAGTTTACCTGTCCAAACGGATTCTCCCCTATGAACCATCAAGGCTATTAAGATCTTCCCGGGGGGGGGGGGCTGCTCTCTGTCCCACCACCCTCACAATCACGGTTGGTGGGGATGAGAGACAGGGCCTTCTCGATGGTGGCTCCCCGGCTTTGGAACTCCCTCCCACTAGAGGTCAGATCTGCCCCCTCCCTCCTGACGTTCAGGAAATTACTAAAAACCTGGCTCTGGAAGATGGCATTCGAGGACTGAACCTAGAACCTTTCGCTGTGATGAATTATGATGAACTGTGACTACGAGTATGACTATGACTAGGACTGGATTGACGATTTGGCTTAGGAAACTGTAATGATGATGTTTTTACTGTACTGTATTGTACTATTTTAATATGTAATGATTTGTGCTTGTTCTTTTATATGATTGTATTTTATATATGCTGTAAACCGACCTGAGTCCCTCGTCGAGGTTGAGAAGGCCGGTATAGAAAACCTCTAAATAATAATAATTATTATTATTTATATACCGCTCTATCTCCCCGAGGGGACTCAGAGCGGTTTCCAAGTAACATCATCAATACATATAAAGAAAATAGCATGATCATAAAATTAACGAGACAATATAAGCATTGGGTTGTTGTAGGTTTTTCAGGCTGTATGGCCATGGTCTAGAGGCATTCTCTCCTGACGTTTCGCCTGCATCTATGGCAAGCATCCTCAGAGGTAGTGAGGTCTGTTGGAACTAGGAAAAATTGCAACAGCACAACAACAGAGAGGAAACAAACAAGGACATCTAATCACATCTCAAAAAAAAGTTTGCTCCAGGGACAGTCAGGCCATTGTATGCCTGGTCATTCCACAGATATATAAACCCTTTTTCCTAGTTCCAACAGACCTCACTACCTCTGAGGATGCTTGCCATAGATGCAGGCGAAACGTCAGGAGAGAATGCCTCTAGACTATGGCCATATAGCCCGAAAAACCTACAACAACCCAGTGATTCTGGCCATGAAAGCCTTCGACAATACAATATAAGCATTAAAAAATCACAATAGCACATATATATTTAAAATAATCCTGCCTGTTCAAGGCCATTTAAAAGGCCGGGCCGGGGTTAGTGCAATTTGTAGAGGGGCTGGAAAATAGGTAGAGTCTATGGCTGTTCATTTCCAGGGCCAAATAGGAAAAGGTAACCTGGGTAATTGGTAGAAAAAGATATGGCCATATTCAACAATATCTGGAGCTTAGAACTAGTCGCTCTCAAAGGTTTATTTAAACCACCAGGTCTTCAGGCTCTTATGAAAGGAGGGGAGGGATGGGGCCTGTCTTATTTATCTAGAAAGCGTGTTCCAGAGGTGGAGGGCACCACCGAGAAGGCCCTCTTTTTCATCCCCACCAACCATGCTTGTGATGGTTGTGAGAGCAAGAGGAGGGCCTCCCCGGAAGATCTTAAAGTTCATGCCAGTTCATAGAGGGAGATGTGACCCTGCTAACCTGCAAGTTGGGTTGCTAACCTGAAGGTTGCTGGTTCGAATCTGGAGAGAGCATGGAGGAGCTCCCTCTGTCAGCTCCAGCTCCCTCTATCAGCTCCAGCTCCAGCTTTACTTGCAAGGACATGAGAGAAGCCTCCCACAAGGATGGTAAAACATCAACAATATCTGAGCATCCCCTGGGCAACGTCCTTGCACACAGCCAATTCTCTCCACCAAAAGCAACTTGCAGTTCCTCAAGTTGCTCCTGACACACACACATAAAAAATCATTCTGGAGATTGGCATTTAGCTATTCTCTGGGAATTCTGAAGTCCTCCAGAGCTATTCCATAGTACGTTGGAACCAAAAGTCAAGTCATTTAATAGCTTTTGGTCATTTCCAAAGTTTCAGGAAAACACAGTCTGGCCAGGAATATATCCCAAATGGATATGGGGATTTACTGTTCAAGCAGATTTATCTAGATCAGTGGTTCTCAAGCTGTGGGTCCCCAGATGTTTTGGCCTTCAACTCCCAGAAGTCCTAACAGGTGGTAAACTGGCTGGGACTTCTGGGAGTTGTAGGCCAAAAAACATAGGGACCCACAGGTTGAGGACCACTGTTCGAGATCTCTAGATCCTCCAGCACAATCTTATGGTCAACATCTGCTGGATGTTTACGAGGCCATAAAAATCTCCAGCAAGCATGCAAAGAATTAGGAAGTACATTTCTGCAGTCAACATCTACTGGATGTTGACTGCAGAATTGCACTGGAAGATCTAGGGAGGTGTTCTTCTGTGATTCTATGGTCAACTATTGCCAGAGCATATTTTCCTGGAGGAAACATTCCCAGAGCAAAATTTTGTATCAAATTTATTTATTAGTTATTTATTTATTTACAGTATTTATATTCAGCCCTTCTCACCCCCGCAGGGACTCAGGGCGGATTACAATGTACATATACATGGCAAGCATTCAATACCATAGACCAGTGTTTCTCAACCTGGGGGTCGGGACCCCTGGGGGGGTCACGAGGGGGTGCCAGAGAGGTCACCAAAGACCACCAGGAACCACAATATTTTCTGTTGGTCATAGGAGTTCTGTGTGGGGAGTCTGGCCCAATTCTATTGTTGATGGGGTTCAGAATACTCTTTGATTGTAGATGAACTCTAAATCCCAGCAACTACAACTCCCAAATACCAAACTCTATTTTCCACAAACTCCACAAGTGTTCACATTTTGGCATATTGAGTATTTGTGCCAAGTTTTATCCAAGTTTTGTCCATCATTGTCTGAGTCCACAGTGCTCTGTGGATGTAGGTGAACTACAAGTCCCAAACTCAAGGCCCACCAAACCCTTCCAGTATTTTCTGTTGATCATGGGAGGTCTTTGTGCCAAGTTGGGTTCAATTCCATTGTTCAGAATGCTCTCTGATTGTAGGTGAACTATAAATCTCAGGAACTACAACTCCCAGATGACAAAATCAATCCCTCTCCCAACCAGTATTCAAACTTGGGCAAATTGGGTATTTGTGCCAAATTTGGTCCAGTGAATGAAAATACATCCTGCCTATCAGATATTTACATTACAATTCATAACAGCAGCAAAATTAGAGTTATGAATTTTGTGGTTGGGGGCCATCACAACATGAGGAACTGTATTAAAGGGTTGCGTCATTAGGAAGGTTGAGAACCATTGCCACAGACGCACAACATATATAGACATACACAGAGGCTATTTAACATTCCAGCTTTTCTTGAGGGTATTCTGGCCACCAGGGGAGCTGTCCCGTCACCGACCATTTGTGACACTGATGAAGTACTTCCACATTCTTTGCATGCTTGCTGGAGATTTTATGGCCTCGTAAATTAGTTAATTAGTTACGGATGTGAGAGCTGGACCTTAGGGAAGGTTGAGCGAAGGAAGAGAGATGCTTTTGAGCTGTGGTGCTGGAGGAAACTGCTGAGAGTGCCTTGGACTGCGAGAAGACCCAACCAGTCCATCCTCCAGGAAATAAAGCCCGACTGCTCATTGGAGGGAAGGATACTAGAGACAAAGTTGAAGTACTTTGGCCACATCATGACGAAACAGCAAAGCCTGGAGAAGACAATCATGCTAGGGAAGGTGGAAGGTAAAAGGAAGAGGGGCCGACCAAGGGCAAGATGGATGGATGGCATCCTTGAAGTGACTGGACTGACCTTGAAGGAGCTGGGGGTGGTGACAGCCAACAGGGAGCTCTGGCGTGGGCTGGCCCATGAGGTCACGAAGAGTCGGAGACGACTGAACGAATGAACAACAACAAAAATTAGTTAAATTTGCCTCCCCGCATAAGCGGTACCTAAATTTCCTACTTGACAGTTGCAACTGTCTCTCAGACTGCAAAGGTTGACAGCAAGCTACACAAAATTAGTTGGTAGTGCACTCCAACCTGGGCTGGCTTCGAACTCATGACCTTTTGGTCAGTAGTGAAATTTACAAATATTCATATGTGGAGGGCCAACTGTATTGCATTAAGCATCAAACGTAGGATACATAATTGTATCAGCCATTCCAGAGCTTCTGTTAAAGATATTTGGAGTGCTTAAGAACCTAATTTTGGAAAGAATTAAGATAGGTGAAGCCAATGATAGGAAGTGATTCTAAATCCTCTCCTGCTTTACGCTCTGCTCGAGGAATGACCTCTAGCTACCTCCGGCCCTTGTCCTATCATGCAAGTAGGTTCTCGTCTGCGCTCTTTTTCTCCCTCTCCCCTACCACCCCATTTTTCCCCCTTACAGAAAATAAATTAAAAAGGTGTGACCTTGCTGAGGGCTTGCAGGGAAAATGAGGTACATCTTGTCGCAAGCAGAAGAGCCTATTTGAAACACGGTTTGTTCAATTTGAAAGGCTGCCGCTTTGCCGAGATCGGGAGCGCCGATAAAGGCCGCGGCATGAAAAGAAGAGAAACATCTCCCCGAGACGAAATTAAACAGCTACATTGGAAACCCATTCAGCCACACAGTAGCTGTTTTGTGTGACGACTTATCGCGGACTCATCAGCCACACCTTGTCCCTATGCTTGGAACGGGCGCTCTCCGCTAAGCACACAAAAGCTGTCATGTAAAGAGAATGAGGGAAACGGTGGCCCGATAAAGATCGGAGGACACTTGACACCTCCCTTCCTCCTGCAGCAGGTCACCGTTCAAATTGAATAAGCCACCCAGATCCAATGCATTGTGTCAAAAGAATCAAAGTCATTGAGGCTCTTGATCTTGACAGCAGGCCATCGAGATATTTGGGACTCTTTGCTCATCCTAAATCGCCAAAGAGCGCATATTCTACTGTATGGTTTGACCTCCCTGCATTGCTCTTCCATAGAGCTGCCTACCCCTAAATCAGGGGTCCTCAAACTTTTTAAACAGGGGGCCAGATCACAGTCCCTCAAACTGTTGGAGGGCCGGATTATAGTTGGAGAAAAAAGAATAAATTCCTATGCACGCTGCACATATCTTATTTGTAGTACAAAAAATACCACTTAAAAACAATACAGCATCCTCCACCCACTAGATACCCTGGCCCATATGGGGCCCCTCCTCAAGGGTCACATCACCATGGGCACCATCCTCCTCCACCTGGTCCACCTGGAATGCTCCCAGGCAGGCATGTAGCTGGGGGGGGGGGGGCTTGAGGGGCTTCAGCCCCCCCCCCCCGAAATTCTCATGGTGGTTCGCGAAATGGCCTTACTGGTGCATTATTTAAACTGTTATGTTTATTCATATCATGATCTGATCACCATACTCAATATATCCCATATGCATGGGGGTATTGGGGTAATGATACAAAAGGTTTGCTAGGCTAGACCCTCTTTCACTCAGACTCAGCCCCCCCAAAAATACTCAGCCCCCCCCCAGAAAAAAATTCACCCCCCCCCCCCGAAACGAAATCCTGGCTACGGGCCTGCTCCCAGGAGGACCTGGATGCCCTCCAACTCAGCCACCAGGCTGTCACTCTCCTGGAAGTCATCATGGGCATCACAAGAAGCACAAGAAGCACAAGCATGGTCATGGTCATGGTCATGGTCATGGTCATGGTCATGGCCATGGCCATGGCCATCATGGCAAAAAGCATGGAAGCGGCTCCAGCAGTAGCAGCTCTGATTCAGACTGAAGATACCTTTTCTTGCTCTCTGGTGGATCCCAGCTTTCAAGCCCTTTCCAGCACTTAAGGCTAAAATTAAAATTACTTTAGAACCTTAAAAAAACAATACAATAATTAAAATGAAGAACCATTCTAACAAATATAAACTTATGAGTATTTCAATGGGAAGTGTGGCCTTTCTTTTGGCTGAGGAGATAGGATTGTTCTTGTAGTTGTTGTGTGCTTTCAAGTCATTTCAGACTTAGGTTGACCCTGAGCGAGGGCCGGGTAAATGATCTTGGAGGGCCGTATCCGGCCCCTGGGCCATAGTTTGAGGACCCCTGCTTTAAATCATAGAGTTGGAAGAAGTCACAAGGACCATTCAGTTCAACCCCATTTTACCATGCAGGAACACACAATGAAAGACAGATAGATACCCAGCTTCTGTTTAAAAAATTCACAGGGAAGGGGAACCCACCACACTCCAAAGCAGAGTATCATACGTCAGACGGGTTTATCATCAGGATGTTTATTTATTTACTATTTATTTACCATATTTATATACCACCCCTCTCAGCCCAGAGGTGACTTGGAGCGGTTTACAAATGGCAACAATCCGATCCCTCAACAGTCATAACAATTTAAAAAATATACCAATCATAAAATACTATAGAAAACAATAACATACAATATAAAATATAAAACCGTACTAAACCTTAAAACATTGTCGTAAGCGTCTCCATATCATAGAACCATAGAATCACAGAGTTGGAAGGGATCTCATGGGCCATCCAGTCCAACCCCCTGCCCAGAAGCAGGAAAATTGCATTCAAAGCACCCCCAACAGATGGCCATCCAGCCCCTTCATTAGAAATGTTTAAAAAGAACCTTAAAACCTGGCTCTTCCGCTGTGCCTTTGGTGAGTAGGAGCATACCATGACATTTTGCATCCCTCAACGTTTTTGCTACTGGAGCTCATGCCTCCCAAATGGGAAGTTTAGCCTCACAACTCTATGTATTTTATGAGTTCTTGTAAACGTTCTGCTCCTATTTTATCTCATATCAGTCTTTTAATTGTTTTTATCCTGTATATGCAGCCCGCCCATTGTTATCGTCACCGTGGTTGTGTTTATTAGAATTTATTTATTTATTTATTTATTTGGGGTTCTTTTACCCCGCCCTTCTCACCCCGAAGGGGACTCAGGGCGACTTACAAAAGCAAAGGCACAATTTGATGCCTGCAGCACAGAACAATCAAAACACAAAATTACATCAATTCACAGTTAACAACAGTTCATGCATTATACCAATAAAATCAATAAAATCAATAAAACCAATACAAACCCAATTCCTCCTACTGCATGGTCAGCGTTCACTAACTCATAGTTGTAGTTTTCAGATCCACTTCATCAATCCTGTTGGTCTTACTCGCCTGATTGTCTTATTTAATTGCCAGATTGCTCAAAGGCCTGGTCCCATAACCACGTCTTCACCCTCCTCCTGAAGGAGAGGAGGGATGATGATGCCCTGATTTCCCCTGGGAGTGAGTTCCACAGGTGAGGGGCCACCACTGAGAAAGCCCTGCTCCTTGTCCCCACCAGCCTCACTTGTGACAGTGGTGGGGTCGAGAGCAGGGCCTCCCCAGATGATCTCAGACTCCGGGGTGGGATGTAGAGGGAGATACGTTCAGACAGATACACTGGACCGGAACCGTAGAATGTTCTTTTATGACTGCTTTTTTTTAAAAAAAAAATGTAATTTTGATGATGTTGTTGTTATTTGTTGTTTATGTTTTGATTTTATTGCTGTAATATGTTGTCTGGGCTTGAAATGACAACCACCCCACCAAATTTTGGGGTCACCATAAGGCAAAAATGATGTGGGGGGGGGGGCACGCAGCCATTACAAATTTGTATTCTCTTCTCCTCTCCTCTGATTCTGAGGCTAAGAGTCTGAAAAGGTAACTTTTCCAACATCTCCTTAAGACAGATCCTTCTTGGCAGATTTCAAAGGCCGGAGCAACAGCTGCAGAGAGAGCGCCAACCATTGCATAGAGCGGCCTCCCAGCCAAGGATTGGATTTCACTCCTTTTTGCCCTTTCTGACTTTCGCTCCAAAGAACCAGCCTACAAGAACTTCAATGTCACAGCGAAGTGGATTTTGTCCAAATGGACCACATGCATTAAAAAGCAGATGTGGGTGAGCAGAGGCTGATCGTTCAATACAACTTAAAATATGTGTCAGACTAAACCAAGCTGCTCGTTCACCAATTGCCTGATTCATTCACGCACAGACTCTTCTATTCACTTGTTGCTATTTCTAAATGTATCCCAATGCAAGACTGCATAGGATGACGGGTGAATCACTGAACAAAAAAGACATAATGATTGTGTCCGGAGGCAAAATTACCTGTATGCGTCTGTGTTTGTGTGTGTCCTCCTCGACACATCTTTACATGTTTATCCTGAAACACCTGTCTGGAATTGTTAATAACAGATATTCTTTTCAGAGGTTGCACTTCAAAGTCAGCGCTAAAATGTTAAGTGGGTAAAAAAAAAGAAAAGAACAACAGTCAAAGTAATTTTAGCTAAATACTTCTGTGACAACTGTCTGGATCCATCTTGGCAATGATTTGATTAATTTCATTTGATTTATTTTTACAAAATGAGAAAATGAACTACAAACATAAAGCCTGGGTGTTAGCCAACATAAGGAAACAATTTGGATGAATGTCAATAGTAATAAATAATAAGAGTCAAAACAGAGAGGAACAGCTACTGGGGTGGGATCATTTGGAGATGCAGCTATGCTGTAAAATGAATGCAGTTTGACACCACATAAACTGCTATGGCTCAATACTATGGAATCATCAGAGTTGAGATTTCCCATGATCTTTAACCTCCTTTGCCAAAGGAGTGCTGAGTAGGCTTTTGCACTGATTTGTTTTGGCTGGTTCCCTTTGGCTAATCTGGCTGGTCCTGTGCTGGTGCAGCTGTACCAGGAGCTCCAACTTTATTTGCTTTGTATTAAATGTTTGTTTGCAGTCCTAGGTTTCAGGGATTCTGCAGATAGGTGGCTTTCTTTGGTTGCAGTCATAGGGCAAGTCACCTGTCCATCATCATTAAGTTTTGGTCCTGCCCCTTACTCAGGGCAATTGGGAAGGGAAGGGAGCCATTTTTAGTTAGTCTCAGCAAGGAAAGCTAATGTACAGGACGTGTGCAAGCTTCCCCTGTACAAAAGCTTCACCCCTTAGAACTTTCCAGGGGAGAACAGTCTTAAGAGTCTCCAAAGATTTCCAGGGAAGCAGCCCTAAAGACCAAAGAACTCCAGCTAGAGAACATATAAACCTTTGCTGGTAGGTCCACTTGGCGTTCGAGAAGCAGTTCGACCTGGTAATGGAGCCCACATCAGTAAGGGTTAGATTACAGTCAGCCTGGGAGAAGTTAAAAAGGGGATTTTCCTTTAAAGTAAAGAAGAAGTTATTGAAGACAGTTGCCTGTCCTTCGTGGGCAAGTTTAGGAAGCTACCAGTTGCATAAAAGCCTGGAATCATTTGTTTAACTTTATTGAAGACAAGAAAAGTTTCTGTTTGATTGTTCATTATTAAAAGACTTTGTTATACTTCACAAGCCATCTAAAGACCATTTGTGGTGGAAATCCTCTGAGAACTTCTCCTTGGGTCCCCTGGCTTCCCTCTGGGCAAAGGTTGCAAGTCCTGTTCTAAAGACAGTTATTTACAGGCCCAGTGCACGACAGAACAGGTCCGGCTTGTTCAGGTGGCCGTAATGGCAAAAGCTCAGTCTCCTTGTTTTTTTTCAGCCCCAACAGAACATTAGCTGTCATATACCGGCTGATTTTGGTTACATGTGGAGTCCGGGAGGGAGGCAGCTGCTAGAAGGAAAAGAGAGGACTTTTTAAAGGAAACCCAGAATAGGATAGCTCCAGGTCATCGCTCTTCCTTACCTGGATGTGGGAAGCCTCCTTAAAATGTCTTGGAAAGAGTATATGGCATGCTGCAGGCCGGAAGACAAAGTGTGCGCGCCTGCCTGTAGTACCTCTCCTCTAGAGTAGAAACAGCTTTAAGAAATCTCCTTTAAATGCCTTGGAAAGAGTAAGTGGCGTGCTGCAGGTCTGGGAGAGAAAGTGCACACACCTACCTGTAGTACCTCTCCTCTAGAGTAGAAACAGCTTTAAGAAATCTACTTTAAATGCCTTGGAAAGAGTAAGTGGCGTGCTGCAGGTCTGGGAGAGAAAGTGCACACACCTACCTGTAGTACCTCTCCTCTAGAGTAGAAACAGCTTTAAGAAATCTACTTTAAATGCCTTGGAAAGAGTAAGTGGCGTGCTGCAGGTCTGGGAGAGAAAGTGCACACACCTACCTGTAGTACCTCTCCTCTAGAGTAGAAACAGCTTTAAGAAATCTACTTTAAATGCCTTGGAAAGAGTGAGTGGCGTGCTGCAGGTCTGGGAAAGAAAGTGCACACACCTACCTGTAGTACCTCTCCTCTAGAGTAGAAACAGCTTTAAGAAATCTCCTTTAAATGCCTTGGAAAGAGTAAGTGGCGTGCTGCAGGTCTGGGAAAGAAAGTGCACACGCCTGCCTGTAGTACCTCTCCCCTAGAGTAGAAACAACTTTAAGAAATCTCCTTTAAATGCCTTGGAAAGAATAAGTGGCGTGCTGCAGGTCTGGGAGAGAAAGTGCATACACCTGCCTGTAGTACCTCTCCTCTAGAGTAGAAACAGCTTTAAGAAATCTACTTTAAATGCCCTGGAAAGAGTGAGTGGCATGCTGCAAGCCTGGGAGAGAAAAGCAACATATAAATAAAGGTTTACTATTGTTGTTGATGATGTTGTACTGTATTTTCGAATCCGGGGAGCGTGGATTGAGCTCCCTCAGTCAGCTCCAGCTCTCCATGCAGGGACGTAAGAGAACTCTCTCACAAGGATGGTAAAACATCAAACATCTGAGTGTCCCCTGGGCAAAATCCTTGCAGACAGTCCATTCTTTCCCATCAGAAGCAACTTGCAGTTTCTCAAGTCACTCCTGACATGAAAGAAAAATCACGTATCCATGCAAAGCCCAGAAATGTGTCTCCAATGAAACTGGAGGTTGCATTGTACTGTGTGTGTGTGTATATATATATGTCTTTTTTTTCACCCACAAGTAAACTGTATATTCCAAAGGTTAACAAGAAAACGAAAAGCCCACAACTTTCATTTGCATTAGGATCCCTTCCAGCCCTGCAAGTCAGAGATGAACAAAGATGAAAGTCTACAAACTGCCAGATTCCTTTCCTTTTTCTTTTCTTTCAGGTGATACCAGCGGGCCATAATTGCAAAAGAAGAGAAAATCAGCAAGGAAGGTCAAGCTGACCTCAAAGATGCAGCGAGGAGAGCCGGGCTCTTGAAATCCTAAACCGTACAAAGAACCATGACTTGGAGGCACACAAACATAAGAGGATTAAGGTAAGTGTCCCACCTAAAAGCCTGAGAAAACAAAGATTAGTGAGGTTTTAAAAAAATGTTTCAAAGTGCTGAAACAGAAAGACAGACTTGGATGGATACTTAATGCACTGAGAGGGAGGGAAAGAGAAGGGAAGGAGATATAAGCCAATACTTGAAAACCCAGGAAAGCAAGCAATTCAATAAATAGAAAGCAGGGAGCCTTCTTTTTGCAAGAGGAAAGCGTGTTTGTAGAACAAAAAATGAATATTAACTAGTGATGGATTACCTTGTGTCCTAGGGTCTCAATACAGAGTGGAAGTATGATATGGAGGAAGAAGGTTAAATGCCTAGCTTCTAAACTTCGGGACTTGATTTTTATTGTAGCCAGCCATAATTTTATTTTCAGACAGACAAAAAATGTGCTGCTGTGAGTTTTCCAAGCTGTATGTGTATGGCCATCTTCCAGAAGCATTCTCTCCTGACATTTTGGTGACATCTGTGGCAGGCATCCTCAGAGATTGAAGGGAAACTAAGCAAATGGGGTTTACATATCTGGGGAATATCCATGGTGGGAGAAAGAACTCTTGTCTGTTTGAGGCAAATGTGAATGTTGCTATTGGCCAGCTTGATTAGCATTAAATAGCCTTGTAGCTTCAAAGCCTGGCTGCTTTCTGCCTGGGGAATCCTTTGTTGGGAAGTGTTAGCTCTAAACGGTTTGGGCCCTGCCTATTTCCCTGATTGCATCTCCTTCTATGAACCGGTACGAGCTCTAAGATCTTCCGGGGTGGCCCTCCTCTCGGTCCCACTACCGCCTCAAGCGTGGTTGGTGGGGACGAGAGAGAGGGCCTTCTCAGCGGTAGCCCCCCACCTCTGGAACACCTTTCCAAGGGAAATAAGACAGGCCCCATCCCTCCCCTCCTTTCGTAAGAGCTTGAAGGCCTGGTGGTTTCAACAAGCCTTTGAAAATGACCAGTTCTAACTCAGCCCTACACATTGTCGAAAATGGCCTTATTCTTCCCACCAATTACCCAGATCATTTCCTCTAATCAGCCCCGGAATGAACAGACACAGACCGTACCTAATATTATTGTTGCCTGCCATAGCATTGCACTTAATTCCCGGGCCCCCTAGAATTTTTGGGCTTGTGCAAATCTTAGCCTGGCCTTTTAAATTTTTTAATTCCCTTGAACAGGCAGGATTACTTTTAAAATATGTATGTTATGGCAACAATTTTTATGCTTGTAGTTTGTATTGTTAATCTTATGTTTATGTTGTTTTTTACTTTGTATGTTTTGTGATGTTACCTGGGAACCGCTCTGAGTCCCCTCGGGGAGATGGAGCGGTATATAAATAAAGTATTATTATTATTATTATTATTATTATTAGCTGGTCCTGATTGTTTCCTCTCTGCAATTCCCCTGTTTTCGGAAAGTTGTTCTTTATTTACTGTCCTGATTTTAGAGGGTTTTTTTTTTAAAAAAAAAATACTGGTAGCCAGATTTTGTTCATTTTCATGGTTTCCTCCTTTCTGTTGAAATTGTCCACATGCTTGTGGATTTCAATGGCTTCTCTGTGTAGTCTGACATGGTGGTTGTTGGAGTGGTCCAGCATTTCTGTGTTCACAAATCATATGCTGTGTCCAGGTTGGTTCCTCAGGTGCTCTGCTATGGCTGACTCCTCTGGTTGGAGTAGTCTGCAGTGCCTTTCATGTTCCTTGATGCGTGTCTGGGCGCTGCGTTTGGTGATCCCTATGTAGACTTGTCCACAGCTGGATGGTATACGGTAGACTCCTGCAGAGGTGAGAGGATCCCTCTTGTCCTTTGCTGAACGTAGCATTTGTTGAATTTTCTTTGTGGGCCTGTAGATAGTTTGTAGGTTGTGTTTCTTCATCAGCTTCCCAATGTGGTCAGTGGTTCCCTTGATGTATGGCATGAACACATTTCCTCTGGGTGGATCTTCATCTTTACTCTCGTGGCTTGTTCTTCACCTTGCAGCTCTTCTAATATCTGTGGTGGAGTCTCCATTGGCCCATTGAACCCAGACAAATAATGTATTGAAATATGTACAACGAATCACAGGACCTCATGATATGTCCACAATACAACAACCTCTATTTAGATGCCTTTGCTTCTAGTGAGAATGTTCACGGGCCATTTCCTCCAGAAGGATTGCTGTGTGCAAAAGATATTCATAGTTGTGAAAGTTTTTTCCATCTCGGTCCACCCAGAGATGCTTCCCTTAACTTGTTGCGTACAATTAAGCAGCAACAAAAGCTGGCCGGAGCCTTTTTCACATTTTCCCTGCCTGCAATTAGACTTTAACTGTGAAGAATGCACAATCCCCCAGGAACTAATTATAGAGAAGCTCTCATCAGGCACACAGGAAACACACAAACAAATCCTTCAAGCACAAAGTAAATGTTCAACATTAAAGGGACACGTTTGGGAAGTCACACCAATCAGTTTGGTTCAGCTAATTACTAATCTGATTTCTGGACGAGTTGCATTAGATAATTATGACACCAACACCACCCACACCCGCCTTCCATTCATGCCTGAAAAGCCAGAACTTTTCACAAATTGTAATGAAGATCTAAGAAAAGCAATCTTTTCTTGGTTTTAAAAAATGAACAAAATGGAAAATCCACCTCAGAAGAGAGTGAAGGTCAACATTCTGTTGGGGTGTTGTATAAGTAGAGATCATTACAATTGCAGGAAATGCAATTGTAATGATCTGCAATGCCTATATTCACAAGAAAACTGATGCTATATTACTATGGCTAGAGGTGGGAAGTCCTGGGAAAAAAAGAAAAATTGGGGAGAAACTCAGAAAAAATGGGGGGGGGGAGCAGAAAAAAATTGGAGGGAAAACAGAAAAAAATGGGGGGGACAGAAAAATGGGGGGGGGCAGAAAAAAATGGGAAAAACCAGAAAAAATTTGGGGGAAAAAACAGAAAAAAATGGGGAAAACCAGAAAGAAATGGGAGAAAAACCCAGGAAAAAACTAGCCCAATGCTATCGAAATGTAAATGATAGATGCTGGAAATGCGACAAAAAATCCGGCTCTTTTTTTCACATGTGGTGGACTTGCAAATCTGCCAAATCCTATTGGAAAAACATACACAAAAGGATAGAGAAGATACTTGAAGTAAAAAATCAAATTTAAACCAGAACACTTTTTACTAGGAATATTAGAAACAGAATTAGAAAAAAACAAAGATAAGCTCTTCAGCTACCTTATTACAGCGGCCTGATTATGCTACACGCGACTTTGGAGATCAAAGGAGACTCCAACGCAAGAACAATGGCTAATAAAGACAATTCCTCACATTCCTCTTGCAAGGGCAGGAAAGATCCACCATAATCAGAGTAAGCCTTTTCATTCTGAAAGCTATCAAGAAAAGAGCAGATTTCCTGAAAGAAGAACCAGGAAAATAAGTCATATGACAGGTCAAATAACGAAATTATTATTATTATGTCGCTGCGTGAGAAGCTAGAACTGACAGACAGGAGCTCACCCCACTCCCCAGATTCAAATTGCTAACTTTTCAGTCAGCAATCCTGCCAGCACAAAGTTTTAACCCATCGAGCCACCAAGGGCTCCTTAATCATGTTGACCAACATTAACATAAGTATGTTTCAGTAGAATACTCCAGGAGCCATCCAGTCTAACCCCCTTCTGCCATGCAGGAAAAGCACAGTTAAAGCACCCCCTGAGCGGTGGGAGGGAAACAGGGTTTTGGAAGCAAGGAAGGTGAGGGAGAAAAGGACCAGGGCAGTGAGGAAGGTGAGAAAGGTGTGGGAGGGAGGCTTTTGACTGCAAGGGAGGTGATAAAAAAAAGGCTTTTGATGGCAAGGTAGGTGAGGGAAGGGAGGAACAAGAAACAGAAGCGATAGCTTGGATGAAGAGGAGGAGGATGAAGAGGGAGGAGGGAAGCGTGGAGGGCCTCAGTATACTTCTCAGAGCCTCAAGGGCTCCACGGAGCAAACTTAGAGAACCACTGCTTTAAGCAAATAAACTTAATAATGGTTGGATAATGGGAAGAACTGGGACTCTTTATCTGAAAAACAATTCAAAAGACTATACGCAGGGGCACTTTGCCAGAGCTTACATTTAGTTAGTTATTTACAGTATTTACACCCTGCTCATCTCACCTTGAAGGGGACTCAGAGCAGCTTTATAGAACATGTGTTGTGGCAAACATTCAATCTCGATTGTACGATTAACAAATTCACACAGCACAAAGGACACACAACACAAACAGAGACAAAGGCAGTCTTTCCTATCTTATTTCTGGCATCTTGGAAACTGTGCTCGACTACGGCCATGGGGGGTGCTGTCGTTCCATCTTCCAAGCCGAGGAGATTTCCTCTGATCAACATATTTAAGAGAGCCTTTATTATCTCCCTTCTAAAATGAGTACCTATTTTATCTACTCACATTTTCTCACATTTAGCAGGAACTTTCTGTTGCACATCAGTGGGGCGGGGGGGGGGGGGGTTAGGCAATGCCAGCTAGCTTGTAAAGTTTATCAACAGGTGTAGGTTTAAGACATCCTGTGATTATTCGGCGTGTTTCATTCAATGCTACATTCACCTGCTTTGCATGGGCAGACTTGTGCCAAACAGGGCAGGCATACTCAGCAGTTGAGTAAGACAAGGCCAGGGCTGATGTTCTTACTAATTTTGGGTCTGCACCCCATGTAAGTTTTTGCAGGATGTTATTGCGTGCAGCTACTTTATGCTTGGTCTTCAAGCAGTGTTTCTTATATGCTAGTGTTTGATCCAAGGGGATACTGAGATATTTAGGATGGAAACAATGTTCAAGCTCTTGACCTTCCCAGGTGACTTTCAATTCCCTGTTGGCTTCACGGTGGCGTAGGTGGAAAGAACACACTTGCGTCTTGGAAGGGTTAGGTTTCAGGTGGTTATCTTTGCAGTAGCTGGAGAGATCTTCCAAGGCATTAGTAAGTTGGGTTTCAACTGTTTCAAAGCCTTTTGCTTGTGTTGTTAGACCAAGATCATCAGCATATATAAAGCTCTTTGTGAGTGGTGGTTGTGGCTGATCGTTAGTAAAGTTCAACAAAAAGGGCCCTCTGGGCCGCTAAACAAAGAAACCCTAACTGGATGACCCCCCACAAGGGTCTTCCTCCAGGGGCAAACCAAGAATGGGCAACTTTGAATGTCCTGAACAGACTCAGAAATGGACAACCTGGCAAAATGGCACTACCTAAAAGAATCCCACACCTTATGTGACTGTGGAGTAGAACAGACAACTCCACATCTGTATGCTTGTCCACTATGCCCTGCCTCATGTACAGAGGAAGAATTGTTTGAGGCTACAGACAATGCCATTGCTGTTGCCCGTTTTTGGTCAAAAGATGTTTAGCCACCTGCACTCCTTCTATTTTTATCAGTTTTATACTAATTTATGCAATGCTTTGGATATGAAATAAATAAATAAATATCTGCTTGCATATCTGCTTTTGACCTTGGTGGGCAGGTAAGCGTGGGTGTTCACCCCAACCCATGCTCAAACTGCTGACCTTCCAATCTGCAGGATTTTTTTTTTGCAGCACAGTAGTTTAGCCTGCTGTGCAAAGCCCAGCCCCAAATTCAAACAAAGCCAAATGCAATGCCTATTGCACAAGTGAAAATGGACACTTTACAGGATGTGAACCAAGGCTACATTTATATTTCGCATTAATGCTCCAGCTGTTTAATCAAAATAGGAATAAAAGACCATTTAAGAGAAAGACCAACATGCACGAATGTCACAGTTCTGGAAATCTAGCTATAGCCTCCTATTGTCAACCAATTACTGTTCCATTTTTTATTTTATTTTATTTTATTTGCCCTGTGCCTGCATAACTAACTGTTAGCAAATAATAAAAAGGCAATTACAGCGACGCTTTGTTCATATTACCCTCTTCATTTTATTCAGGCGATAATTATTGTCAGTGCTGGAGGCTTACTGTACCATGTAAAAGGCACCAGGGAAGAAAATGGAATGGGCTGGTGCATGGAAAATTGCAAATGTCACAGCTACCTTCATCATCACCGTTGGACTTCAGAGATTAAAGGAGAGTGAGAGGGAAAGGGAGAAGATGATGAAGAGGAAGAAGCCACAGAAAGCGCGGTATGTGTGTTTTGCAAATGCTTTACCCCAAGCTGTTGATGAACAGCTGAAAATGTCACCGCAAGGGGCAGGAAGGGAGTCAGTGAGTATTTTGCTCTGCCTTGTTCTGAAGAGATCTCATGATTAATGCTTGTGGGCAGCTCTGTTTGCCATGCTGGGCTTGCCAACAAAGATACAGGAAAGGCTACCTTATTGATAGTGATGCCTCCAAAATTCATATCTCCGGGTTTGGAAATCCTCAAATCTGGAAAACTGACTTTTAAAAACGGCAATGTCCAGAATCAATCTATCTATTAATCAGTTTATTTATGTCCCAACCTTTTCCCCAGGACTCTACAAGTCATTTCTCTGGCATTTATATATGTCTGGTGAGGACGAGAGACAGGGCCTTCATGGTTGTGGCCCCCCGCTTGTGGAACTCGCTTCCCAATTAGGTAAGATCAGCTTCATCCCTCCTGTCTTTTAGGAAGAAATTGGAATCATGGTTCTGGGACCAGGCTTTTGGACAGCAGGCATAATAGCATTTTGGATGTGGAATTCAACTGGAATTGGTGATACAGCTGTTAACAGGGGCGGCTCAACCCATTACTCAAAGTAAGCATTCACAGTATAGTTGATTTTGCCCGGGGCGCTCTTGAGGCACTCTTGGGGGAAAATAGACCTTGACATATGTGAGTTATAGTTACTGGGATGTATAGTTCACCTACAATCAAAGAGCATTCTGAACTCTACCAATGATGGAATTGAACCAAATATGGCACACAGAACTCCCACGACAAACAGAAAATATATACCAGTGATTTGTTAGAGGGGGCAAGACGCCAAAATACTGTTTGTTTACCATTGAAAATTACCTAGGGCCACCTCTGGCTGTTAATACAGTTTTATTGTTTTAATTTATTGTTTTAACAGTTGTTATATTGCTTTATTATATGTAGTGGCATCAAATTGTTGCAAAATGTAAGCCGTCCTGAGTCCCCTTCCGGGGGTTGAGAAGGACAGGGTAGAAATACTGGAAATAAATAAAACTTATATTGCCAGATTTGGAAGTAATTGAATTTGGACTGCAACTCCCAAAAACAATGGATCAACCAATCAACTTATTCATATTCCACCTTTTCCCCAGGAATGGGACTCAAAGTGGCTTAGAGCAGTGTTTCTCAACCTTCCTAATGCCACAACTCCTTAATACAGTTCCTCATGTTGTGCTGACCCCCAACCATAAAATTATTTCCGTTGCTACTTCATAACTATCATTTTGCTACTGTTTTGCATTGTAATGTAAATATCTGATATGCGGGATGGATTTTCATTCACTGGACCAAAATTGGCACAAATACCCAATATGCCCACATTTGAATACTGGTGGTGTTGGGAGGGGGATTGATTTTGCCATTTGGTAGTTGTAGTTGCTGGGATTTATAGTTCACCTACAATCAAAGAGCATTCTGAACTCCACCACCGATGGAATTGAACCAAACTTGGCACACAGTTCTCCCATGACCAACAGAAAATCTAGGCAAAACTAATCTCTGATATTGCAGTTGACTGTGCTGGGGATGATTTCAACTAATAGTGGTTGTTTATGTAATTTTAATAATGCTGTATCTATTTCCTTTTTCTTGGTTTTTAATTACGCATTATGTAGTATTTTAAAGGTGCATCTTGCCATAGATATATGTAACATTTTAATGATTTATAGGATTTCATTGTGTATTTTATATTCTATTTAATAATCTGGTATTCATGTATTTATTTATTTGCCTTGCCTTGTATGTGAAAGACCTATGGTCTAAGCATCGAATAAACTAAACTATAACAGAAAATACTAGAAGGGTTTGGAGGGCAGTGTCCTTTCGTTTTGGAGTTGTAGTTCACCTATATCCAGAGAGCACTGTGGACTCAAACAATGATGGATCTGGACCAAACTCTACACAAATACTCAATATGCTCAAATATGTACATTGGTGGAGTTTGGGAAAAATAGAATCCTGAAATTTGGGAGTTGTAGTTGCTGGGATTTACAGTACACTTACAATCACAGAGCATTCTGAACCCCACCAACGATGGAATTGAACCAAACCTCCCACACAGAACACGCATCTGTGTTCATTGAACTATCAGAAAGCAAATCATGATCCCAGGTGATTTTGGATCTTGGAATTTTGGATACAAGATATTCAATCTGTATATTTATGTCTCTACTAGCTGTCCCCTGCCACGCGTTGCTTTGGCCCACTCTGTGTATATGTGTTTTGTGTGTGTATTTATGTGCATGTGTGTGTATATATATGTGTGTATATATGTGGTTTTGTGCATGTGTTGTAATGCATTTTTTGCTTTTTGGTTTTTTTAAGTCTCTTCTGTTGTGTTTTTCAGTGTTTTTGTGAGTGATGGCCACTCGTTGGCCTGATAGGTGTATTGTGTGCAAATTTGCTTTCAGTTCGTCCAGTGGTTTTTGAGTTATGTTAATCCCACAAACGAACATTACATTTTTATTTATATAGATAAAGTTGAAGAGTCCAATGATGTTGCTGAAAATCAAGACTCAGTGGCCTTCCTTTGACTGCTCAAGACTCATGCCCATGTAGCATGTGCAAATATAACCTGATCCCTTTTTTACTTTCATCGGATTCCTTACATTAAAAAGTAACTTGATTTATTAGAAACTGTAGCATGATGTCAGGAAGAATTAATGTTTCCCATGTGCATACTAATAAGCTCCATGACATAATAACTCGCTATCATACACCAGTGGGACCAGAAAATTATTCCAAAGATAACATAACACAACACTTGACGCAGCAGGAAACTTCCAGCGTCCTTTTAGATGTTTTACAGTGTTACTAATCTTTGAATTGCTTGGAAAAACAGAAAGGAAATGGAATCGGTTCAGGCTGGAAGGTTGCGTTGTTAAAAGATGACTCCATCCTGAATTCTGAAACTGAAGGTATGATATAATGTCAATGAAGAAGGAATAAAATTCCTAGCATACAGCCAAATCCAAGACTTGTTTGCAGAAGGGGAATAATTAAGGACTATTGAAGACTGAGGTCGGTAAAATCTAGATGGGGACTACTTGTTTGCTTGGCTTTCAAAGATGTTAGACACATTCTGATGAAGGGATTCTGATAATTGTGATGGGCATACAATGGTTTCAGTGCACATATCTACAGTATAGAATTAATGTATGGAATTGTGGGAGTTGTAGTTTTAAACCCTTCCCTGTCAAAGAGTGCTGGTGCTACACCAAATTGCAAATCCAGGATCCCATAACTTTAAGCCATGGCACTTAAAATAGTGTCAATCTGTCCTAACTGTATGGTGTAGAGCAATAATTCCCAATCTTTTTTTGACCAAGGACCACTTGGTCAGGGACCACTTTGATCAGACACCACTCTCCAACATTAATATCAAAAGGGTTACAAATCAATTTTTGGTCAACTTTAGATTCAGTTTGGTCATTTGGGGTGCTGATTGAGAAAATTGCATTGGATTGACTCTAGTTTCCGATGCAGAACAAATGTCATCCAGTAGTTGTCATCTGCTTGCCCACAGAAAACCATATTTAATAAGCCTTGGCAATATAAAAGAGTTTTGCGAGACCAGTTGCTCTTGTTGCAATAGTATAGTAATGGAGTGGCTGCGGAACATATTTTCATTTTTGTGGATCACTGGCAGTCCACGGCCCACAGGTTGAGAACTGTCACGATGTCAGGGCTCTTCCTTACTCAGGTAGAGATGAACCAAACTCCCAGTTTGTGTTAAACAATTTAATTAAAATGACACTTACTTTCTGGCTGTTTAAATAGTCCAAAATATAAAACATAAAGATAGCACTCACCCACAGAATAAACAAAAACTGATAAGAAAAGCTACACCATAATCAAAGGGTCCAGTCCAGTAGTCAAAGGCCGAGAGTTAAATGAGCAAAGTCCAGGAATCAAGAGTCTATACTGTAGTCCAAAGCCAGCCCAAAGATTCAAGGTTCCAGGGTTCCAAGAGTACAGGAGACAACTCAAGATACCGAAAATCCACAAACCTGGGGGAAAACCAGCAGCATCTACCACCAAAATAAAACAAATACTTTTCTCCCGAAGATCAGTCCCAAGGCTAGCTCCTTATATCCAGAAACACCCAACTGCAACCCATCTCTTGCATACCTCCATCTTTCATTGCTTTCACCCATGAACTCTTACTTACAGATTACTCAACCCTTTAGAATCAAGACTTACATTAACCCTTCCATCACCAACTGCTAGGCCTGCCACCACCAACCACCATCAACTGCAGAACATGATATATGACAAGAACCACTGGTGCAGAGGTGTCTGAGATGTTGGAGATTTGGTTTGGGCTTTATTCCATGCTTTAAAGAAATTATCAAAGTTAAGCCCCAAAAATATACTGCCTGAGACAGAGAAGTAATGGAACCCTTTAATCCACCCAAGTCAAGGCACATAATTCTCAAAGCAAAGTAGGATCTTGAAGTTGGCAATCAGTAAAAACCAAGATCAAAACTTGGAAAATGTAGTTCCAAACATCAGTACCAATGGTGACTGAGCGATCCTAGGAGCTTTTCTAAAAGGAACTAAAGAGAATTTTTTCTAAGAACTGCTATCTACATTTATTGTTAATTTTCTGAGATGGCCACATGATTAAAATGGTTTACTGACCTTCATTGTTCAATTCTGATCCTCCAGCCATTTTCCTCTTGAACTTGGTCAATAATCTTATGCTCTTGCTACAATGCATTTGGACAATAAGAGAAAGACATCTTGTAGAAATATGTATATTATCTGATAACATACCTTTGAGCCATGGCTCTCGACTACATTGTGTGCTGGGTGTTAAAACGATGCTCGAAATGAATATTCCATAGATAAAATGTTAACCTTTGATCCAAACACTTCCCTAGAAGTATATGAGCCTGTTTGCCGCAGGGCTTTGATCACCAAAATTGGAAACATTTACAGGAACACAGCTTGCATGCACAGCCTCAGATCCAACACGATGCCCCAGAATCTCAAATGTTCCCTTGGATCAAAAGAGATGTGTTTGTGCAAAAACCACAACCAATATGAATCCAAAATGTCCAATCATCCAGAGAAATATATGACACGCTCCTGCATGAGAAGAAATGAGTTATTTATGCTATGCATGGAAAGGTGTTTGTTTATGTTCTATATTGACTATCCGGCAAGATAAAAAAAATAAAGGTTTTCTATGTGGTTTGTGGAATAAGAATAACCAAATGAAGAATGCAGCTCTATAATAAAAATACAGTACCATATAGTGCGGCATTGGCGATTTTGAAAAAGAAGAAAGAGAACAAAGAAAGTTCATTAAAGATTTCCCTGACTCACTTCTATTTATCACAGGATGCTGAAACTGCACATGTGTAATGATATAAGTCTCCATAGGTTATGTACCAATTTACAACTCAGAACTGAGAACGGTTTTGATTTTACATGTGCTCAAGGTTTGATAATGGACACAGTGAAATACAGAGAAGTCCACAAGTTCCTTTACTTGAAAGGCTGCAAACCAAAGGAGATGTTCGTTGAGATGAGAGAAGTTCATGGTGATGTTTCCCTATCATATGATGTAGTCAAGAACTGGGATCGTCAATTCAAACGTGGTCGGACTTCGGTGGAAACAGCTCCAATTCCAGGCTGACCCCACTATGCTATTGATGAACACATCAAGTGGAGGTCACCATTTTGGAAAATTGCCATGTGATCATTTGCACCTAGCCCAAAATGTCAATATTAGTGTGGAGTCCATGGGGAAAAAAATCCAAGACCATCTTCACATGCATAAGGTATCTGCAAGCTGGGTCTCCCAGCTGCTCACACCTTTCCAGAAGCAGGAATGAGTCAAATGCTCTCAGGATCTATTGATGATGTGCCATGGAAACCAGGAGGACTTTCTCAACGGACAAATCACACAGGATGAAAGCTGGGTCCATCACGATGATCCTGAGACTCAAGTCCAGTTGATGCAATGGAAGCATCATGACTCACCACCTCCAAAGAAGGCATGTGCCCAACTCTTGGCAGGTGAGGTCATGCTCACCAGCACAGAGTAGTATTGATGGATTTCCTAGCAAAGGGTACCATGATCACTGGGGCATACTATGCTTCACTACTGTGGAAATTGTGGGAGGCCATCAAAACCAAGAGATGTGTCATGCTCACCAAAAGGTATCCGCCTTCTACAAGACAATGCAGCAGTTCACAACTCACATGTTACCCAAAAGGAAGCATGCTTCTGTGACTTTGAAATTCTACCGCTTGCCCTTATTCACCTGACCTCACATCTTTCCAGCATTTAAGTTATTTTTGAA
The DNA here is from genome assembly GCF_037176765.1 of Anolis sagrei. Lineage (NCBI taxonomy): Eukaryota > Metazoa > Chordata > Lepidosauria > Squamata > Anolidae > Anolis > Anolis sagrei. The sequence continues at coordinate 35,451,885 of NC_090028.1, forward strand.
GGACAAGCATTTTTCAGATGATGAGATTCTGATTTCTGGAGTCACAATGTGGTTTTTGGAGCAACCTGTTGACTTCTACAAGGGAGGTGTTTACAGTTGCTTCAAAAGATAGGAGAAGTGTGTGCTTCTAGGTGGCACCTTTGTAGAGAAGGACTAATAACTGAGCCAAGTTTCATTGCTCTCACTCCACAGGAAGTGAGTCAGGGGGAATCTTTAATGAACACCCCTCGTAATCACATATGCAACAACAAAAACGGAAACAACATTAAAAGTTGCAACAAGAATTAAAAAGTTAGGAAAAAATTAAAAGGTCTTTTAGTTGTAAAGACCTTCAAGAATTTGATGACTAACTAAATTATATAGTGTTTGTACTTGTCAAGTCAACATTGCAAAACTGTTTTGAAAATATTTTGTCACCATTATGATAGTTTTAAAAACCTTAAAAATGCATATGACAAAAGAGTATAACTTGAGCCGCATTCTTCTTATGACCCAGAACCCCAACCAAAGACCTTCTCAAAGTCTACGGCGCATATTTTGAACAGAAAGGAAGAGAGACAAAATCTCCATGGATTCGAAGGGTCACTGATGTGTTTGGAACTGTGGCTTATCCCAGTTTCAAAGTGTTTTGCACAAACAACAGGAGACTCCAGGCTAAAGGAAAAATAATGAAACCTTATTTTAAAAAAATAAAGGGAGGGAAGGGGGTCGGTTATTTATTTTAGAAATCTAACACAAAGTAAAGGCCCCTAACATGAAAGTCGCCCTGTTCTCCAGGCTGTTTATTCAAACAGGGCTCGCAAAGCAAAAAAATAAGCACACAAAAGAGGCTATACATTTAGAGGGACCCTCGGGGAGTTCTCCAAGGAGCAAGCCGTCTTCGTAGGAAGCTGCTTCCTTTATCCTCACTTCTGAAAAACTCCGCACAGCGATCCTCTCGCTTTCCACTTGAGTTCCTGAGGCGAGGCCTTTGGGTCACTGATTCCCACCGGCTCAAGCAGATGTTACCTGGCTTTAATGAAGGAGACCAGGACAGGAGCTCATTGTGACTGCAGGAGGCACCTTGAAGGTCCAATGTCCCTTGAGCGGCTGCATGAATGAAGGGGGGTGGCATGGAAAGGTGGCTCTCTTTCCTTGAGAGCTATTCTGACATCTTCCGTCAACCAAGTGCTTCAACATTGTCATTGCTTGGCTTCTCGATCAAAAATGTAAAAATGCATCTGAGATAGGAAATGTTGTTTTTGGAACTAAACTACCAGAATTGCCCAGACAACACAGCCACTCTGAAGCAGTAGTTACAAAAGACCTAAGGAAATGGATCCTAGGGCTCTTTTTGTTGTTGTTCATTCGTTCAGTCGTCTCCGACTCTTCGTGACCTCCTGAGCCATCCCACGCCAGAGCTCCCTGTCAGCCGTCACTACCCCCAGCTCCTTCAAGGTCAGTCCAGTCACTTCAAGGATGCCATCCATCCATCTTGCCCTTGGTCGGCCCCTCTTCCTTTTACCTTCTACTTCCCCCAGCATAATTGTCTTCTCTAGGCTTTGCTGTCTCCTCATGATGTGGCCAAAATACTTCTACACAACCCTATATCCCAGAATATCAAGGTAAAAATTCCCACATTATCTGAGTATGGACTCAGATAACCCAGTTCAAAGCAGACATTGTGGGATTTTCTGCCTTGATATTCTGGGATATAGGGCTGTGTGGAAGGGCCCCAAGAAACCATCTTGGGGGTGATTGGCTCTCTGCCCTCATAAACCAGCCCACATGTCTGAACCATACTGTTTTCATACTTACCAAAGCAGACGCCCCCCTTCATATCTCAAACATTTTCAGATCCCTGTCTCCCGACAGTGCCAGGCAAACTCTGGCACAGAATGTGTCACTGGAGATGACAGCATTCTCGCAAGCAGTTCCTCTTAATTTTCCCCCATCACTGATTTCCCATACAATATTAGGGTTGGGAAGCTTTCAGGATTAAGATCCCTTTCTATTCATAAAGATTTTTATAGATACCATAGCCCTGGGCAAACCCCTTGCTTCTTCCCTCTTAGAAGGTCAAGTGTTTCAGCAGTCCACAGAGGAAACGTTTATTTTAATAAAAATGGATTTATGGTCAGAAAAAAGGAAACTGCCTGAGACAGATGCTCTGTATGCCAGCCTTTTATAATTGAGCAATTATTCTGCTATAATATGGTTGAAAAAACCACAAAGATCAGTTTGGATCCTTGAACAGACTATTCAGAGAGAATCATATGCTCTTATTCTTGAAAAAGAAAGTTTCATTGGACTCCAGCATCACGTATCCAAGAAACTGGAGAACTCAGCACTAAACCTTTGCACGCTTATCATGGCCATTGTTAACTACAGATTGCACATGTTTTGGGATAGTGTGGGCTACACGTATTTGAACATTGTTCAGCAAAACAGGATCAATGGTCTCCATCTCTCAATAGGTCTAGCTTCTTACTATCCTCAGGTGACATTGTTCCTCAGGAGGATGATATTTCTCCATGCTCTGTTTAGAACAGATACCTTTGCCCAATCCAAATGATAAAGATAATCCAAAAACTAATATCAGATGCTTCAAAACGTCAGGACACAGAAATACTGTATACAGAAAACACTACGTGTCAACATTTGAAAGAAATTATGTTCCTAATTTGAAAGTGTAATTTTCTGTTTAGTTGTGTGATACTTACTCTGAAACTTTATTTCTGAGGCTGCCACAAAGTGTTGTATCCCAAAGCAGGAACATCTCTATCCTTAAATACCACACCAGTATAGTAAAATCAGTAAGCAGTTTATTGAAACATATATGAAAGTAAAGCAATACAAATTAGGAAAACAGTATAGTCCAAAACAGTATATTCCAAAGGTAAAAATACTCCATGAACTTCAAGGTACAAAGGTAAAAACACAACACCCAAGGATGCAAAATCCAAAAGAACAAGACAGCACGATGATCCAATACCTAGAAGAGGAACTTGGCACAATTTGAAACATTAAGCTAGAAATCCACTTGGAAACAAGACAGTCATGGAAATTCAGCGTTGACCAGACTGAGGTAAAATCCTTTTCCCATTTCATATAAAGCCTTTCTTGACTCATGAATTGAAAGGAAAACATTCTGTTTGCCTTTACAACCAGTTAAGAATTTCTTATCCCTCTTTTCCCACAGATGGGCTGACCTTCGGCGAGCTTGAGAACTTTCCCTTAGTTTACAAAGTCTTGTCTTCTATCTTCAATCTCATTAACTTCTGCACCTGACAAATCGTCCTCAGAAGACAGATTCTCAGAAAAAGGCTGCTGTGGGCCCCTTTCAGGAATTTGACTTTGGGAATCTACAGGAGAAGCACTCCATTCAAGAGAAATCTCGGGCCTCTCAGCAAGGCCAGAACCAGGCCTTTCAACAAGGCCAGGAAACCATCATCCCCACTGACATCAGACACAGGCCCAGAAAAATCATCACCCCCATTGAAATCAGACACAATCACAGGCTGAACTACAACACAAACAATGTTGAAACTTTATGAGATATTCATTGAAAAACTATAGGAAAACATTCTGCAGGATGTCTCCTCCACAAAAACAAAGCCATGTTTTATGATACAACCAATTAAGAAATGGCATTTATAACCCAGGAACATAGTGTAATCTAAACTCTGTTCCATGCAAATCTGAACCCTACAATCTATGAGAACCATGTTGATTTCTACATCCATCTTGTGAAGAATGGAGGTGGAAATACAATGAATGTATTATTGCCATTGAATATTTTCCAAGAGATTCTATCAGGGATGGAGTCAATTTTACCATATGGTAAAATTCTGGGTTCTTTCCATCCATCACTGACCTAGAAGTCAATTTCTACACCCTGTCCTGTTGTGGAAAAGGCCTTTTATGAGATGAGAATAGTACAGGGAAGCAAAATATGCCCAAATATTTTCTGATGCCACAAAGTAGTATTTGGGGGGCCAAAGAGAATAGTACAGAGCTTTCCCATTTCTTCCCATATATCCATTTCATTGGAGGAACCAGGGATGGGTCTTGGGGCTTTCACTGAGTGATGGCCTTTCCCCAAAACAGTCAGGAAGAATTGCCCGTGAGAACACTCCTGTTGACTCTTCCCTCCATTTGTCTTCTACACATGCTGCAATGGGAGCAGACAGGGAGATGGAGGCAAGCACTCCTTCAACAAGGGCCTGTACTCTTTCAAATGTGATTGATGGGCTCCCTCTCTCTAACGGCTTGACATGCCCACAGAACAGTCAATGTGACTGATAGATCTTCAAAGCCAAGACCTGTCACAAGTTATGTTTCAGAGCATTTTACTCCAACCGGTTCAAATGTAATCAGAAGAGAAATATTATTCCAGCTCAAAAAACCTTAAGGAACTCTTGAATAACTCTGTCAGTATGAGACAATCTTTCCCCAGAGGCTGGAGAAAACCATCAGGTATAGGATACGCTGGCCTTGTATATACCTGCATTTTCAAGTGGATCTACAAAGTAGTCTTGTGCTGATATGGAAAAAGGTATGCACATGGTTATATCACTTGATAAAGGAAAGAAAATCAAAACAGTTTATGTAATAGAAGATGTTTCCCCCTTTCGTGTGCCCTAAGTTAGTAGTTCTCAAGCTTCCTAATTGCATGACCCTTTAATACAGTTCCTCGTGTTGTGATGTCCCCCAACCATAAAATTATTTTCATTACTACTTCATAACTGTAATTTTGCTAGTGTTATGAATCGTCATGTAAATATCTGATATGCAGGATGTATTTTCATTCACTGGACCAAATTTGGCACAAATCCCTGATATGCCCAAATTTGAATACTGGTGGAGTTGGGAGGGATTGATTTTGTCATTTGGGAGTTCTAGTTGCTGGGATTTATAGTTAACCTACAATCAAAGAGCATTCTGAACTCCACCAGCGATAGCATTGAATCAAACTTGGAACTCCCGTGACCAATAGAAAATACTGGAAGGGTTTGGTAGACAATGAATTTGAATTTTGGAATTGTAGCTCACCTACTTGCAGAGAGCACCATGGATTCAAAGAATAATGGATCTAGACCAAACTTGGCACAAATACTCAATATGCCCAAATGGGAACACTGGTGGAGTTTGGGGGAAATAGATCTTGACATTTGGGAGTTGTAGTTGGTGGGATTTATAATTCACCTACAATCAAAGAGCATTCTGAACTCCACCAACAATAGCATTGAATCAAACTTGGCACACAGAACTTCCATGACCAACAGAAAATACTGAAAGGGTTTGGTGGACATTGACTTTGAGTTTTGGAGTTGTAGTTCACCTACATCCAGAGAGCACTGTGGATTCAAAGAATAATGGATCTGGACCAAACTTGGTACGAATACTCAATATGCCCAAATGGGACCACTGGTGGAATTTGGGGGAAATAGATTGGACATTTGGAAGTTGTAGTTACTGAGATTTATAATTCACCTACAATCAAAGAGCATTCTGAACTCCACCAATGATAGAATTGGGTCAAATTTCCCACACAGAACCCCTGTAACTATCAGAAAATACTGTGTTTTCTGATGGTCTTTGATGACCCCTCTGACACCCCACTCGTGACCTCCCCCCAGGTGTCCCAACCCCCAAGTTGAGAAACCCTGCCCTAAGTGCTCTCAACCTTTTCAATAGATAGATTGATATAGAGATAGATAGATAGATAGATAGATAGATAGATAGATAGATAGATAGATAGATGATAGATAGATAGATAGATAGATAGATAGATAGATTTTCCACAACTGTAGGTGTCAATTGCATTTATAAGATAATTCAGAATATTTTTCCCACTTGGAAGGGTTTGGGCGAAAGAAGACTTAGTGTTTTTTTAAAAAACTGTCACCAACATCTGCTGCCCCACCAAACTGAATTTCAGATCCAATTGAGAGAAGTTCTTGCCTGGGGATATTGATGCCGGTTGTCATCCTGGTGTTTTCACCACATCTCCTAGTCTCAAAGCAATCACTCAACAAGCTTTGTGATCGGACTCCGAACTCCTGATGGGCGTGGAAGATGGCTTCCGGAGAGGAAAACATGTGGAAAATCTGTTAACCATGTGTGTTGGTTCCACTGTCATCTGTTAAGTAAATAGCCCAAATCCGCTTTCTCTGCCAAGAACTAAGGCAGACATGTTCCTGTTTTTCAGTCTTAGTTTTCTCTGTTGACTGTAAGCTGAGTGGTCCATATGACATATGCATGAAAACCAAAATGATAACTCAGAGATCATGGCATGCAAGTTTGTCAAACACAATAATTGAATTGATCTATTTTTTATCTATCTTCCTGTAGAACAAATTCAAAACAAAAACCCTGGGTCTAGAATTGATGAGGAATGGCGTGCTTTCCACATCTGCATGCTCATAGATTTCATATGAAAATGTTCACCACCCTACGTTTCTGGGCTTCATCAGACTGTTTCTAGGCCTCCAGGATGTGTTATTATGTTGAATTTTCTTCCCAAAGTCTAGGGATGACGAAGACATCACTAGAAATGATGACATCTTCAAGGTTTGCTTCATCCCACCACTGCATTGTCATCTTCTGAAGGTATGGTAGAGCACTGAAGGCCTTCTAGGGCATTTTTCAAAATCCTGAAAACTTTTGAACGTAGCATTGCCAAATAATCTGGTGTCCGTACTGATACTTTCATGCTATTCATGAAAGTTTCTGGAACGATAGGTTCCATGGATTGTTTTTCAGGTTTGTGAGAATAAGAGGTGGATAGTCTATTGCTGCTACCAATAACAGACTTGCATATGTGCCACAGAAGAAAACTGGAACACATGTGGACAAACAACAGGCACTTCCAGGCAATGCCAAAACCTACAATGAAATGGGTTAATAAAGTGACCCACTTTGGGATTTGCCTCTCGGGGTGACTATATGTTATCCCACTTGAAATTGGAATAGCATAAATCCATCCCAAAGCTCCTGATTCACCCCCTTACTGGAAGAGGTCCCTGGCAGCCATGAAGCCTCTCCTCATGTCCTCGCAGCATGAGAAAATTATCCTGAGGAGATGGGAGGGGTAAGAAAGAAAATCCCTGCACTGACCGGGTGGGTGCCCTCCCACACCTTTCGGTTCCAGGAGCCAAAGCTTCGGAATGGCTGTGGAAATTGACCCCCTAACAGAACAAAACAAACAAACAGATAAAAAACCACAAATTTTGCAAATTTGGTAGTTGATTAAATGTCCTTTGACCAGTACATGGCCACTTGGAATGCCTCTGGTGTTGCCGCAAGAAGGTCCTCCATTGTGCATGTGGCAGGGCTCAGGTTGCATTGCAGCAGGTGGTCTGTAGTTTGCTCTGCTCCGCACTCTCATGTCGTGGATTCAACTTTGTAGCCCCATTTCTTAAGATTGGCTCTGCATCTCGTGGTGCCAGAGCGCAGTCTGTTCAGCACCTTCCAAGTCGCCCAGTCTTCTGTGTGCCCAGGAGGGAGTCTCTCATCTGGTATCACCCACGGATTGAGGTGCTGGGTTTGAACCTGCCACTTTTGGACTCTTGCTTGCTGAGGTGTTCCAGCGAGTGTCTCTGTAGATATATGAAAACTATTTCTTGATTTAAGTCATTGATGTGCTGGCTGATACCCAAACAAGGGATGAGCTGGAGATGTCTCTGCCTTGGTCCTTTCACTATTGGTTGCTACTTCCCAGTGGATGTCAGGTAGTGCAATACCGGCTAAGCAGTGTAATTTCTCCAGTGGTGTAGGGTGCAGACATCCTGTGATAATGCGGCATGTCTCATTAAGAGCCACATCCACTGTTTTAGTGTGGTGAGATGTGTTCCACACTGGGCATGCGTACCCAGCAGCAGAGCAGCATAGCGCAAGGGCTGATGTCTTCACTGTGTCTGGTTGTGACCCCCAGGTTGTGCCAGTCAGCTTTCGTATGATATTGTTTCTAGAGCCCACTTTTTGCTTGATGTTCAGGCAGTGATTCTTGTAGGTCAGAGCATGGTCCAGAGTGACTCCCAGGTATTTGGGTGCATTGCAATGCTCCAGTGGGATTCCTTCCCAAGTAATTCTCAGAGCTCGGGATGCTTGTCTGTTCTTAAGGTGAACGGCACATGTCTGTGTATGATATAAGCTGAGGACCAAGGAAGAAATGAGAGGAACTGGGACATTTTAAAAGCACCATGGAAATGGGATGGCAGATGATTTTTCAGAACTGTCCCTGCCAAATTGGGACAGCTGGATATTCAATCATTAATTACATTATGTGTTACTTGACTCTGTGAGCCTTGGTCTTCGTTTTCAAAATGTCAGAAGGTATGCAAATTATTTGGTTATGGTTCAAGCCATATCAGTGCCATCACAACTGGAGCACCATTCAGTGTTTCACACACACACACACACACACACAAAGAAATCACAGAAAGTAGCATCAAGTACATTTGCTGCAGACCCGAGTTCCAAGTCCACAGATCTCCGTAACAGTTTTATAAGAAGAGTTCAAAAGGGAAAATGGAGAAGTCGATGTCCAACAGTATCAAAAGAACTGATCAAAGGGTGAAAAGGGGATTAACAGCATCTTCAGCAGGGGAAAAAAAGACAGACAGAAAGAATCAAAAAAAGAAAGGGGAAAGATCTAGTGTATTAGACAGGGCCCCTTTTTTGAAATGGTAATAGGCGCTACCTGAGCTGAAAAGACAATTAAGATAATGTGTTAATTTTTTTATGGTGTCTGGCAGTAATATTTTCATCCTGTTAATTACACTGCAGACAGCAAATGTATATAATATGATAGCTCCATGCTGAGAGGACATGCTTGCTGCCTAGTTAAGTGACGGCATTTATCCTATAATTAGCTTGTTGGAATGCAATTTGCATTGCGTGCCGAAGAGCGCGCATGATATCAGCTCTGCCAAAGGAGCCTAAAATGGCAATCAGCAAATTCTTAATGGTGACCTCTACAGATATCCTGATGTCAGGGCTTATGACCTTCGGAGGTGTAAATGGCAAACTAGAGAGGAAGATTTTGTTCAAAAAATGACAGTGCTAATAGAAGTTGTTGTTATTATGCGCCTTCAAGTCTTGTGGCAACCCTAAGGAGATGCTTATCATGGGATTTCCTTGGCTCAGAAGGGGGTTTCCTTTACTTTCCTCTGAGGTTGAAAGAGTGTCACTTGCCCAAGGTTATCCAATGGATTTGCATGACTGAGCAGGGATTCAAACTCCAGATCTGAAGACCAATGCTCAAAGCATTGCAATTCATTGGCTCTCATTTTAATAACCATGGGTGTTGTCATTTTACCATATGTTTTATCTTCTCCGCCCAGGAGTTCAGGTGCCTCACCAAATTACAAATCTCTAGATTCCTTGGAATTGAGTAATGGGAGTAAAAGTGGTGCCAGTCCTCATTACTTCAACAGTATATGTGCTGTCATGCGCTGGGTTGTGAAAAGGTCTGTAGACTGTATGCCCAATGGGACGCCGGGGATGCCTCGGATTAGAGGCCCTTTGGATTTCCCTTAACAAAGTCTTTAGAAACTTGGAAAGTTTAACAAAGTTCTTTATTATTGTATTGTCGAAGGCTTTCATGGCCGGGATCACTGGGTTGTTGTAGGTTTTTCCGGGCTATATGGCCATGTTCTGGAGGCAATTTTTTTTTCTCCTGACATTTCGCCTGCATCTATGGCAAGCATCCTCAGAGGTAGTGAGGTCTGTTGGAAGTAGGAAAAATGGGTTTATATATCTGTGGAATGACCAGGGTAATGTTTCAGCTGATCACCTTGATTTGCATTCAATGGTCTGGAAGCGCCTGGGGGGAATCTCTTGTTGAGAGTGATTTTATGTGCCTGTTTGTTTCCCCTCTGTTGTTTTGCTGTTGTAATCTTTGAGTTTTTTAATACTGGTAGCCAGATTTTGTTCATCTTCATGGTTTCCTCCTTTCTGTTGAAATTGTCCACATGCTTGTGGATTTCAATGGCTTCTCTGTGTAGTCTGACATGGTGGTTGTGAGAGTGGTCCAGCACTTCTGTGTTCTCAAATAATATGCCGTGTTCTTTATTAGTGCTAAGGTCTTCAATAAATCAAACAAATACTTCAAGGCTTTGAATCAACTGGTGGCTTTCTTAATCTTGTCCACAAGGGACAGGCAACTATCTTCATGAACTGTTTCTTCTCTATCAAGGATATTATTATTATTATTATTGTTATTGTTATTATTATCTTTATTTATACCCTGCAAAATCTCCCAAAGGACTCGATGCAGCTTACAAAGGCCAAGGCCACCAACAACAACAGCATACAAATACAAACTCATAAGCAAATAATAAAACATCAAGCAAAACAATAAAACAATAAAAACAATGACACCATGACGCATTTAAAAACCTGAAGGTCGGGCCAAATGTAATGGACAAATATTAAAAAGTGCTGAACTGTTTATAATCCTGCAAAACATCTCATAGATAGCCTCATCAATGTAGCATATTGACAGCATTTGCTGACATCAGATAAACAAATGTTATTCTTCATATCATTTGGTTCAAAGACCTGCCATGATAAATTAATCTGCTTAATTAATATCTCCCCCACTTTTTTCCTTCTACACATACACACCCATATACGAGGGTTGAATGAAAAGTAATGCCTCCACCTTTGTAACTCTTCAACAGATAGCAGTACTGGTATGCGGCAGGTACTGGCTTGTTCAGTAGACTCTCCTCTACAGTTCCATATTGGAAGGAAGCCTTAGCATTGAATGGTTGTGTTATTAAAGTGCGAAGTATGGAACCCTGCACAGATGGTCAGGCAATGCAACTTAAGCAATGTGCAGTCATTGAATTCTTGACAGCAGAAGGTGTCACGCCAAAGGAGATTCATCAGAGAATGCAAGCTGTTTATGGTGATTGTGTTGATGGGAGTACTGAGCATCGTTGGGCAAGTAAGTTTAAAGATGTTGAGGTGGGAACATCTGAGTTAGACATCCTGTGACAGCAACCACCGAGTTCCACAGCAAAAGGTTGACAAATTGATTCAGGACAATCATCATATCACTCAGAGAGAAATTTCAAGCATAATTGGCATTTCACGAGAACGTGTGGGTCACATTATTGCTTTGCTTGGCTATTGGAAGATTTGTGCACAATGGGTACTCAGGATGCTGACGTCTGAAATGAAAGGGCACATACTTGAAACTTCAGAGACTGGATCTCGCCACCCAATGACATCCTCCAAACAGTCCAGATTTAGCACCATCTGATTTCCATCTGCAGGGACATCGTTATGCTTCTGATGAAGACGTTGAGAGAACTGTGAGGTGCTGGTTGTGGAAACAGAGTGTCGACTTCTTCCATGGCGGCTTCAGAAAAGTTGTTCATCGTTGGCAGAAATGTATCCAATTGTCTAGTGATTATGTGGAAAAGTAAATAGTGGTAGTTAAAGAGCACATTCTAAGGATTATTTCTGTGTTTGATTTATTAAAATATTCCCATCCAAACCCAAGCAATGAAGGTTCCCTGGAGACTAGGACATGGAACAATGGATTCAAACTACAAGAGAGGAGATTCCATCTGAACATGAGGAAGAACTTCCTGACTGTGAGAGCTGTTCAGCAGTGGAACTCTCTGCCCCGAAGTGTGGTGGAGGCTCCTTCTTTGGAAGCTTTTAAACAGAGCCATCTTTCAGGGGTGCTTTGAATGCAATATTCCTGCTTCTTGGCAGGGGGTTAGACTGGATGACCCACAAGGTCTCTTCCAACACTATGATTCTACGTTTCTAAGGTGGAGGCATTACTTTTCATTCAACCCGCGTATAATCAGATTATTGCACGAGGAAGCTGTGCTTAGAATTTAATCACTACTTTGCGTAACACTTGGAATAAACACTTTGTTTTTCTAAAGAGGCAATATGAAGGCAGCTGCATGTTATAGGGAATCTTAAATAAACCAGGACATTAAGACCTATGCGTTTACACAAATGTTCTTCTTACCGGTTGCCTTTAGCAGAGAAACTAATGAACTGCCCCACTTACTCTGAATAGCTAAAGGGTTAGAGCAGCTAATACCAACATTGCCTGGGGTCAAAAAGCATGAGCTCTGAGATTGCCTGTTAGTATGCGAGTTAGTAGTCTTGCTGGAAATGAAACAAACAAATAAAGGAAGGGAAATCGAGATGCTGCCTTTGTTGGGTTTCAACCTCAGCATAATTTTCCAAAGAGGAAGGGAAGAAAGAAAAGAAAAGAAACCCACGAGCATATAATGAAGAAATATGCAAATATGGTTCAGTGTGCATTTGACTAGCATCAAAATAGCACCCAGTTTACTAATAATCATAATCCCCAAGCAGATGATATAGGACATGTCAAAGGTGATTCTCGCTCTGACTTTGATTGTTACTTGCCATCTACATGGTAAAGGAGTCAGCTTGAGTCTTCGTCCAATTAGATGAGAAGGATCAACGTGGTTGACAGAGAATGCCATTCAATGACAGCTTTCTAAGTGGATTTGGCAGGAACTGAGCTTGGCAGTGGCGGGTTACGAGTCGTGACGTTGACTGCAACACGACACTTTGGGGGAAATGACGATGGGGTAAGAACATTATTTTTTAGCAACAATACATCATAAGTAGCAGCCTCAATGTTTTTCAGTGTGCAATTAGGCACATTTTTCTTTCATTGACATTATACAAATGGGAAGAGTTGAGAACCTTATTATTGTATTTTAGTTGTGTTTAGTGTTTAATGTTACTTTCCTTGTTGTGTGCCTTCACGGTGTTGGGGGAATATGAGTTTTCAAGGCCATTTTAATGTATTTGCTGTGTTTTAATTGTGTTTCTTCCCCCACACTGCTATTATTTAATTGTCTTTTAACTTTTGTATTGCTCTTTTTAAACTGTTTAGTGTGGATAGATAATAATAATAATAATAATAATAATAATAATAATCTTTATTTGTACCCCGCTCCATCTCCCCAATGGGGACTTGGTGCGGCTTACACGAGGCCAAGCCCAAAACAACAATTACATGAAATAAAACAAAACCTAAAACGCAAAATAATAAACAATAATAATGCAATTACATAAAACAAAAGACAACATAGCAATATAAAATTACAATAAACACAATCACGGTAACATGGGTGAGCTACATGTAATGGATAAAAGAAAACTGGGTAGAAACAGATTAAAAACTCAGGAGAGATAAACATGAGATAAACAAGGACAGATTATTTGCGGAGGAGAGGTCGTTTTAGTGGAGGTCGTGGAGAAAAACTTTCCTATGAGGGGAATGCACTCCAATAACAGAAACCATTAAAACTAAGCACTAGTATGAGGATGTAAATCTATTCATCAAATGCGCAGCGGAAGAGCCAGGTTGTGAGGTTCTTTTTAAAGGTTTCCAGGGTAGGGGCCTTGAGTCCCTATGGGAAGAACGGCAGGATATAAATAAAGATAATAATAATAATAATAATAATAATAATAATAATAATCCCAAATGTAGACTCTGCAAGGAAGCAGATGAAACAATAGACCACATCCTCAGCTGCTGCAAGAAGATTACGCAGACAGACTACAAGCAGAGGCATAACACCATTGCTCAGATGATTAATTGGAACTTGTGCCACAAATACCATCTGCCTGCGACAAAGAACTGGTGGGATTACAAGCCGGAATAAGTTACAGAGAATGAACACGCCAAACTCCTCTGGGACTTCCGAATTCAGACAGACAGAGTTTTGGAGCAGAATACTCCTGACCTCACAATCGTCTTAAAAAACAAAGTATGGATCGTTGATGTCGCAATCCCAGGTGACAGCAGGGTTGCAGAGAAACAACTGGAAAAGCCAGCCCGGGCTGAAGTGGGTGTCCAGCCATTCTGTAGCCCGTTGTCGACCTTTGCAACCCGAAAGACAGTTGCATCTGTCAAGTAGGAAAATAAGGTACCACCTTGTGTGGGAGGCTAAATTTAACTAATTTATGAGGCCATAAAGAAAGAGGACTCCGGGGAATGTGGAATGCGGAAGAACTTCATCGGTGTTGTTGATAGACGATGAAAAGCAGCAGCTCCCCTGGCGGCCAGAAAAAAGTTAAATAGCCTCGGTGTATTTGTCTGTTAAACGTTATTTGTCAAACTGGCATTGAATGTTTGCCATATATGTGGTTACTGTAATCCGCCCTGAGTCCCCTGCGGGGTGAGAAGGGTGGAATATAAGAACTGTAAATAAATAAATAAATAAATAAATAAAAGCTGACATGATATGAGGATTTAAAGATGGAACTGCAAAGACTCTGGCACAAACCAGTTAAGGTGGTTCCAGTGGTGATTGGTACACTGGGTGCAGTGCCTAAAGACCTTGGCCTGCACTTAAACACAATCGGTGCTGACAAAATTACCATCTGCCAGCTGCAAAAGGCCACCTTACTGGCATTATTCGCTGATACATCACACAATCCTAGAAACTTGGGAAGTGTTCGACATGTGATCCAATACAACAGCCAGCAGAATGTCTGCTGTGGACTCATCTTGTTATGTTTCAAATAATAATAATAATAATAATTAATATTATTTACCTAAATAGATAACAGTTTGGTGATGCCTACTCAGCGAAGAGAGAAATCCTCAATACATTATTACTAGGTGTCGTCACCAGCTAGGAAGTCAACACGTCAAAGCATTAGAAATGCCTTTGATCTTGGCAAAATTAGAAGATAGAGCTGAATTTGGGTCACATCTCCTTTCCTCCTGCACCCTGAAAAAAATTGGGAGGGAAAAACCCAAAGATTGGAGGAGGGGAAAGAGGAAAAAAAGACTGGCTATGATTCTACTAAGAGACGAAGCGGATTTTTATGTAGTTTGTATTTGTCGTATAGTTATATGTTGTTGATACTGGCCTTTGTAACTGTCTTTTTATGTGTACTGTACACCGCCATGAGTCGCCCGTAAGGGCTGAGAATGGCGGTTAATAAGTGCATCAAATAAATAAATAAATAAATAAAAAAAGAAGAACCAAGGACAACAAAGGCTGGCATTTCCACGTTGAATGAGGACAATGGAACCAAAGCATCTCTTAAAATGAAGATATTGTGATTAGTTTATGCCATCTCTTTTTAAGAAGCTGCATTAATTTTGATTTATATTTAAATAAAAATGATTAAATTTTATCTTCTGAGATGGAAATGTTGTGATAAATACTGGCTGGTGGCCAAAGTAATCTCCGAAGCCTAGAGCTTACAGCCCCTGTTGTCTTGTATGGATTTTTGAATGGCAATGGGTTTTATCAGTATTTCTAAAGGCACTCATTTAATTACGTGGTTGTAAGAATTTTCAAAACCCCAAAGAATTAACACTCCCTATACATATTCATGTTGCTTGCATTAATTCAACCTGAACAGTTGGGGAAAATATTTAAAACCTTTTTCTTTTTTTTTTGGAAAAAATAAATAAACCTATGAGCACTCATTTATTCTTATTTCTGTAAACACTTCTGAGTGGTATTTGGGTTTGTGCTCATGTTTAATTTGTACACAATTAACCCTCCTTCAATATTAGTCATTCTTAGGCTGAAGAGGTTCTGGACCATTCTTCAAGGTACAGTAGGATAGATACTTTTGCCAAGATCAAAAGCAAGTTTCTATACTCAAGTATAAGCCGACCTGAATATAAACCAAGGCACCTAAATTTACCACAAAAAAACTGGGTAAATGGATTGACTCGAATATAAGCCAAGGGTGGGAAATGCAGCAGCTCCTGGTAAATTTCAAAATAAAAATAGATACCAATAAAATTGTATTAATTTAGGCATCTGTAGGTTATTTTTTTTTAATATTTACATAAAATTGTAATTCAAGATAAGACTGTCCAACTCTGATTAAACCATTATTCTAACCTTCTTCAATGTAAATATTGTCAGAGTTTGGAGGTGCGCAGCAGAAGGATTGCTAGATCAGCAGACACTGTGTTGCACAATAAGGACTCTGCAGGCTTTCAGTTACAAAAGAAACTAAGTTTTACTAAGCACATACAAAAGACACGTCTTACTACAGCGAGCTACAATCAGGAACTAGTCAAAACAAAAGTCTCTTCGCATCTGCTTATCTCTCTTCTCTCTTGCTGAGACGGACTACTCCCTTCTGTTCCCAGCGAGAGCAAACATTATCTCACTTCTCTCAAGGTTACTTAATCACAGCCTCATGGAATAAACAATCTGCACAGCATTTCTAATACACAGTGGAATCCATCTTGGAAATACATAGAAGCACATTTAAAACACACATATATCTAAATTAATCCTGACAAATATGCTTACATGTTCTCCAATAATAATAATAATAGAGTAAAATAATGGAATGTAATAATAACAGTAATAATAGAGTAAAATAATAAATGTAATAATAACAATACAGTAAAATAATAAATGTAATAATAATAATAACGACAACAAAGTAAAATAATAAAAAAAACATTGACTCGAGTATAAGCTGGGGGAGACTTTTTCAGACTTAAAAAGGGAATGAAAAACTAGGCTTATACTCGAGTATATACAGTATTTATTTGTTTATTTTGGGCATTTCTATCCCGTCCTTCTCACTTCCGAAGAGGGACTTAGAGACACCGTTGTCACCAATCTAATGAATTTTTATAATTATTTTAAGTTTTAACCATAACATTTTTCTGATTATTTCAGATTGTGTGGTTTTAATAATTGGTTTTAATGTTGAGAGGTTTTTAACTTTTTGGTTTTAATGTATATGTTTATTTTATTTGTATGTATGTATATTTATGTGGCATCGAATTGTTGCCTACTTGTAAGCTACTCCGAGTCCCTTTGGGAGTGCATATCCACAGGAGGTCCTGGAGCCACAGAGGATACCGAGGACACACTTGAACAGCACTTATCAGAAAGCTGACTACGTTTCCAGCCCAGTGTACCTATCCAAATGTGTCTCCTTCTATGTCCCACCTCAGAGTTTAAGATCTTCTGGGGAGGCCCTGCTCTCAGCCCCGCCTTTGTCACAAACATGCTTGGCGGGGACGAGGGACAGGGCCTTCTCGGTGAGGGACAGGGCCTTCTCGGTGGTGGCCCCCCACCTGTGGAACTCATTCCCCGGGAAATTAGGTTATCGTCTTCCCTCCTCTCCTTCAGAAAGAAGTTGAAACATGAATGTGGGACCAGTCCTTTGAGTAATTATGCTGACAATGACAATGATGGCAATTGCTATGGTAATGGACTATGGACAAGCTTGATGGAATCTCCAACCACAGAATTCGGCTAGATACGGCATATTTAAGCATATTTTTAATTGAATTGACTTAATGTTTTAACTGTGGAGGGAAGGATAGTAGAGACAAAAATGAAATATTTTGGCCACATCATGAGAAGAAAGGAAAGTTTAGAGAAGACAATTATGCTGGGGAAAATGGAAGGAAAAAGGAAGAGGGGCCGACCAAGGGCAAGATGGATGGATGGCATCCTTGAAGTGACTGGTACCATGATAAATAATAATAATCATCATAATAGCAACAACAAGAAATTTATTCTTTTTTTCTTTTATCCTGCTACCATCTCCCCAAAGGGACTCATAGTGGCTTACATGGGAACCAAGCCCAGAATAAGAGTTACAAAGTAACATACTTAAAACATATAACATGTAACATTAAATTGTGTTAACAAGAGTCTTGATGTTAAATTTTACTTATGGGCCCATCCCATGAGATAGGATGGATGTGGTACTTGTTCCATCTTCCAGGAGCATGGTTTACGTTGCCTTTTAGCTGCATGGGATAGTATTCCTTTGCATTTCCCCAGGGTTGCTATAGACCAGTGGTTCTCAACCTGGGGTCCCCAGATGTTTTGGTAAAACTGGCTGGGATTTCTGGGATTTCTGGGAGTTGTAGGCCAAAAACATCTGGGGACCCCAGGTTGAGAACCACTGCTATAGACCCAGCAGCACCCTGGAAGTTAAACAGTATCAGAGTCTGGAAAGCCAGACTGCAGGCCCTCTGCGGTTATAGGTTTAGAAAGTATCTCTTTGGGTTTGGAGACCGCCTTTTTTCCTGAGGATGAGTTCTCCATTTTGGAATCTCCCCTGCCTCCTTCAGTTTAGAACAAAAGCCTCAGATGTGCTGTTAGGTCAGGCAGGAAGCTCTGAAAAGCCATTGTGAGTACAATTGAGATGCTATAGTTATTGAGGAAAACAATTGAGTTATTGGGTTATTTAGACAAAAAAAGAAATTGAGTAATTGAATAATTGAGTTATTAAGACAGTCAATTGAGATAGAGAAGCTGATTGAGTTATAGATAGATATTGAATTATTGAAAAATAGAGCAAAATAGTTATTGAATACTATTGAGCATTACTTCATCTCCAAAGCTGACCTTGAGCTTAGATAGGGGAAGGCCTGTTCTTTCTAACCATAGCAGCTTAGGGTTAGGGTGAAAGATCCCAGGATTTTTTCTACCACTTGGAGAAAAGTTACCTCAGTAATTGAAGGAAAAGGAAAGAAAGAACATCTCTATAGTTTCCAAAATTGACTGTGTTGTAACTTTATCAAGCTGTGCCAAGTCTGCCAAGGACTTGGGAAATAAACATTTTGTTGATGTTCATATCTGGAGTGGCACCAGTTGCTGAAAGTATTGAGTTATTTCTTCAAAGAAAGACCCCCAGCAGTTCACCCAGATAAAGAGAGAAGCACATCTTAGTTTTAACATTATAGGGTCTGGGTGTGACGGCACAGGTACTTGACTCTGAAGGAGCTGGGGGTGGCCACAGCCAACAGAGAGCTCTGGTGTGGGCTGGTCCAGGAGGTCACAAAGAGTCAGAAGCGACTGAACGAATGAACAACTACAATTATGTATTTTATTATGTGTACATGAAGGCATTGAATCGTTGCCGTCTGGAAGCCCCCCTGAGTCCCCCCCCCATCAGGAGTTGAGATGGGCGGGGTACAAATATCTGAAATAAAAATAAAATCTATATATATAAATCTGTAAGGGGCATCCAACGGGACAGCAAAACTCAAAAAAACCCCAACGAAAATTAACCAAAATTCCCATGCACATACCTCAACCCACAATGTACAAACAAATTGAATCAAAATAAAAAACAACACAACAACACACTCACAAAAGGACAAAACAACTGAGCATGTGCAATGGCACAAAGTCCCCGGTGCGCGCACATGGCCAACCTCCCTTCCCCCTCCGCCGAAGCCCCGCCCGCACCCACCAATGCCCTGCCCCTGCACTCCTCCTCCTCCCACCCCCCTCTGCCGAAGCCCCACCCACACCCACCGACGCCCTGCCCATGCACTCCTCCTCCTCCCACCCCCTCCGCCGAAGCCCCGCCCATGCACTCCTCCTCCTCCTCCCACCCCCCTCCGTTGAAGCTGCTGGGATTTATAGTTTACTTATAATCAAAGCATTCTGAACTCCACCAACGACGGAATTAAACCAAACATGGCACACAGGACTCCCAAGACCCAACATAAAGCACGAAAAGGGTTTGGTAAGCAATGGAAAGTAAGGAAGGAAGGAGGGAAGGCAGGAAAGAAAGAGGTACCGAAGGAAGGAAGAAGAGAAAGTAGAAAGGAAAGAAAAATAAAAGGAAGGAAAGGCAGGAAAGAGGTAAAGAAGGAAGGAAAAAAGAAAATAAAAAGTGAAAGAAGGAAGGAAACATGGAGGGAAGAAAGGAGGCAAAGGAAGAAAGGGGGAGGAAATGAAGGAAAGAGAGAAGGATGAAACCAAGGAGCGAAAGAAGGAAAGAAAGAAAGAAAGAAAGAAAGAAAGAAAGAAAGAAAGAGGTAGAGAAAGAAGAAAGGAGAGAAAGGGGGAGAAAAAGGGGGAAGGAATAGGTAGGTACCTCTCTTTCATAATACTCCAGATATCTACCTCTACTTTGAAAAGATTTACTATAGGCCACAGCAACGCGTGGCAGGGTACAGCTAGTAATAAATGTATTCCTTCACACATCATTTCCCAGAAGCCCCTACAAGGAAAGTCAAGCATAATGGGCTCTGAAGCCTCAAACATCTGGCATGGCAAAGGTTGAGAATCATCGTGATAGCAATTCAAGCTGGTGGTATCTTACCTTGAAAATATTCGGACTGAGCCAGAAGACCTGCAAGCTGGACATTTCTAGAGCTTATACACATAACAAGAAGAGGAAGCACTATTGCAGATTTTAATTTCCCTCTGCCATCAAACTTTTTATGAACCACCTCTACAGCTATAAATCTCACAACATTCTGATATCGGGCCAAGCCTTAGTCTGTCAGGAATGATTGTCTCCCTTCCTTTCAGGGAGAGAGAACTGATCTTACTTCTGTGTATGTATATTAAGAAAAATAAATAAATCTGGGTCTTCTTTTTAATATGTTTATCACATCCTGCCCAGTTTTTGCCACTGAGCTCAGAGATGGAGTTGCCGAGTGTGTCTTCCCTAAGCGTGTCAATGCAAGGCGAGCTGTATGTCTAAATCTCATCCTCTCTGTGTATGTATGTATGCCTTTGACAATGCCTTTGTTCTCTGCTCGACCACTATGGTTTCAAATATCCTTTGACAGCCAATTTTAAAGCAATGGCAATTTCCCTTACTATAAAAGGAGGAAGGAAAAATCTCTTAGTAACAGAGTTGTCAATAAATAATAACAACTTTGTAATGCAGACTGGTGTTTTTTATCATTGGGGAGGGGTGGATTTTTAAATCAATAATTAGTGGTACATCTGAGTGCTGGTAAATATATATATATATATTTCCAACTATATCTGAAGAGCAACCAGAAAGCAAAGCACTTTAAATTGCATTCCAGACACTAATGCAGCCAGCTAATCCTATTTACATTCATATTAGTCCCAAGTATCTTTCTGGGTCCCCTTAAGATTTCCACATTTGTATGCTTGCATGACTTGCCGGGGCTTTTTACATGATATCAGGACTTTTGTAATTTAAATCTATAAAAGGCAATTGCTTTTAAATATACTTCCCGACGGTGGATGGAAAGAGGAGCACTAAACTTATTGGACGGCTGCACACATCACTAAACATGAGCGCCCAAAGTCGGGGCTTGTGTGCAGTGTGAGAAATTAATCTTCTGCCATATTAGCAAAACAGAAAGATTCGCCGGATGGGAAGGGACAAGCTCTCAGGCGCCCATGTTGACTTTCTTCCCCACATGCAAGATCTGGAAAATATGTCCAGGAAAATATTGTTTTGCTTCTTTTTTGTGATGGATTGCAGTTTAGAAATTGAAAAAAAAATCTTACCATATCCATAAAACAATAAGAAGAGTAGTTGAAATTTTGCATTGGGTGCATCTATGCTATGGAACAGTGTTTCCCAATCTTTTTTTGACCAGGGACCACTTGACCAGGGACCACTTTGACCAGGGACCACTTGACCAGGACCACTTTGATGAGGGACCACTTGACCAGGGACCACTTGGCCAGGGTCCACTTGACCAGGACCACTTG
Source organism: Anolis sagrei (assembly GCF_037176765.1). Classification (NCBI taxonomy): domain Eukaryota; kingdom Metazoa; phylum Chordata; class Lepidosauria; order Squamata; family Anolidae; genus Anolis; species Anolis sagrei. The sequence goes on from NC_090028.1 coordinate 35,473,349, forward strand.
AACAGGGACCACTTTGACCAGGGACCACTTGACCAGGACCACTTTGAAGAGGGATCACTTGACCAGGGACCACTTGACCAGGACCACTTTGATGAGGGACCACTTGACCAGGGACCACTTGACCAGGGTCCACTTGACCAGGACCACTTTGACCAGGGACCACTTGACCAGGGACCACTTTGACCAGGGACTACTCGACCAGGGGCCACTTGATCAGGGATCACTTTGACCAGGGACCACTTGATCAGGACTACTTTGATGAGGGAGCACTTGACCAGGGAGCACTTGATCAGGGACCACATTGACCAGTGACCACTTGACCAGGGACCACTTTGACCAGGGACCACTTGACTAGGGTGGAGGAGGTCCCTGACGACCCTGCAGCTCGGTGTCGCGATTTCGCACACCATTTTGCAGACAAAGTCGCCCAGATACGTCTCGAGCTCGACTCCAATTCCATCGCAGTGCCAGAAGAGGTGACGGAGGTACCTGCTTATCCAATTTTGTGGGATTCTTTTAGGCTTGTTCTTCCTGAAACCGTGGAGGAGATTCTTGGGGCTGTGAGAGCGACCACCTCATCTCTTGACCCTTGCCCATCTTGGCTCATTAAATCAGCCAGAGGGGGGTTGTTGGACTGGTTTGTACCGATTGTTAATGCATCGTTGGAGCAAGGAATTTTTCCATCTAATTTGAAGCAGGCTGTGGTTCGCCCACTTATTAAAAAAGCTTCCCTTGACTCCACGGTGCTGAACAACTACAGGCCAATCTCCAACCTTCCCTTTTTGGGTAAGGTGCTGGAGAGGGTGGTCGCCTCTCAGCTCCAGGGTTTCTTAGATGACATCAATTACCTAGATCAGTCACAGTCCGGTTTCAGGCCTGGTCACGGCACCGAGACAGCCTTGGTCGCCTTGGTGGATGACCTCCGCAGAGAGCTGGACAGGGGGAGTGTGACTCTGCTGGTTCTCCTGGACATCTCAGCGGCTTTCGATACCATCGACCATGGTATCCTTCTGGGTCGTCTCTCTGGGATGGGCCTTGGGGGCACGGTTCTGTCGTGGCTCCAGTCCTTCCTGGAGGGACGAACTCAGATGGTGAAGCTGGGTGACGCCTGCTCGGACCCCTGGCCTTTGACCTGTGGGGTCCCGCAAGGCTCTATTCTGTCTCCCATGCTCTTCAACATCTACATGAAACCGCTGGGAGAGGTCATCCGGGGTTTTGGAGTTGGGTGCCATCTCTACGCAGATGACACACAACTCTACTACTCCTTTCCACCTAACTCCAAGGAGGCTTCTCAGGTGCTAGACAAGTGCCTGGCCGCTGTGTCGATCTGGATGAGGAAGAACAAACTGAAGATCAATCCCGATAAGACAGAGGTCCTCTTGGTCGATCGTAAGCCGGATCGGGGTATAGGGTGGTTACCTGTGTTGGACGGGGTTACACTCCCTCTGAAACCTCAGGTCCGCAGTTTGGGTGTCCTCCTGGACTCTTCGCTTACACTTGAGGCTCAGGTGTCGGCGGTAGCCGGGAGGGCTTTTGCGCAACTGAGACTCGTGCGCCAACTGCGACCATACCTCGTGAAGGCTGATCTGGCCGGGGTGGTCCATGCCTTGGTCACCTCTAGAATGGACTACTGCAATGCGCTCTACGTGGGGCTACCCTTGAAGACGGCTCGGAAACTGCAGCTGGTCCAACGTGCAGCAGCCAGAATGCTAACTGGAGCTCATTATCAAGAGAGGTCTACCCCTCTGTTCAAGGAGCTCCACTGGCTGCCTTTCATCTTCCGAGCCCAATTCAAGGTGCAGGTGCTTACCTATAAAGCCCTAAACGGTTTGGGACCACCCTACCTGCGTGACCGTATCTCCATCTACGAACCTTCACGCTCGCTTAGATCATCTGGGGAGGCCCTGCTCGTGATCCCGCCTGCGTCACAAGCGCGTTTGGTGGGGACGCGGGACAGGGCCTTCTCCGTGGCGGCCCCCCGACTCTGGAACGCCCTCCCAAAAGATCTCCGACAGGCCCCTACACTAACAGCTTTCAGAAGGAACCTGAAAACTTGGCTGTTCCGCTGTGCCTTCCCGGATTAGGAACCCCCATCCCAAGTCCTAATAGCACTTTAGCACAGTTAATATTGCTGCACACCGTACTTTAATCCCGACGCCCCTCCTACCATTTCAGCACTTTTAACCTTGTACCTCTCACCGGCCGAACCAGTTTTTATATTGTCCCGATGTATAGTTCTGTTGTATTGCTAATTTTGATTTGATTTGTTTTTGTTTTTAATTTGCTTTGTTTGTTTCTATTGTATTGTGTTGTGGCTTCGGCCTGTGTAAGCCGCATCGAGTCCTTCGGGAGATGCTCGCGGGGTACAAATAAAGTTAATAATAATAATAATAATAATAATAGGGACCACTTTGACCAGGGACCAATTTGACCAGGGACCACTTTGATGAGGGACCACTTGATCAGGGATTAGTGACCAGGGACCACTTGACAAGGGACCACTTGACCATGACCACTTTCACCAGGGACCATTCTCCAACATCAATACCAAAAGGGTTATGAGTCAGTTTTTCACCAACTTTAGTTTTGATTTGGTTATTTGGGGTGCTGTTTCAGAAAAATGCATTGGATAGACCACATAAGCTCTAGTTTCTGATACAGAACATATGCCATGATCAGTGACAGGGAAGGAGTGGAAGGCAGCACAAAAGGAGCAGAAATAAAATAAATAAAATAAAATAAATAAGGAGGAAGGAGGTTCGCAGACCAGATTTTTGTCCTCATGGCCCACGGGTGGTTTGCGGCCCACAGGCTAAGAACCAATGAATGATACCACTTTAAATGCCTTGGACTCATGGGAGTTGCAGTTTTACAAGGTCTTTAGCCTTCTGTGCCAAAGAGTGTTGGTGCCTCACCCATCTACAAATTCCAGATTTCCATCACATTGAGCCATGGCAGTTAAAGTGGGCTCAAACTGCATTCGTACTTCAGTGGAGATGCATTCATCCTCTGCTTATTACAAATGCATTTCTAGGCCCAACCTTCCCAAACCTCCTCAAAGAGTCAGCAGCCATATTGAGCAATGGAAGTCAGTTCTACTAGCAGACAGAGTGCTATGAGATGATATTTCCAAGCCTCTTCCGCCATATATCATGAGCCATCTTGCAACTCTTAATTGCATGAGAAATCACTGGAAGAAGGGGGCTGAAGACTTCATCCTGCTGTATCCCAATCTTCAGTATGGAGGTACGTTTCAGAGGGAAGTGTTTAAAATTGTGGCAATAAAATGCCATAATATGGATATGGAGGACTTATGGATTTGGAGTTCTAGATTATAAAGCTGTAACTGCAACACAAAGTGGCAGCCAGTGTTGATCGGTCTAATGGAGGCACGGGCAAACTTCATCCCTCCAGGTGTTTTGGAGTTCAACTCCCACAAACAAGTGCAAAGCAAAACATAGACAAGAAACAGTCAACACAACATCATAAATTCAAAGTACCCCCAGTAAAAAAATTTAAAAACAGCCATTGCTGTAGATAAAACATATTAATTAAATCTGAATAATCAAATTTGCAGAAGTGAACTCCACAAATGTGTGTTGACTGTTCTTGGATGGGAGACCATCAGTGCATCCCAGGTGTTGTAGCCTATATTTCAAAGGAAGGAATTGACAAAACTACCTCTGACTATTCTTTGTCTAAGAAAAACCTATGAAATTTATGGGATCACCATTAAAATAAACCAGATAGTTTGAAGGCACACATTCCCAAACTATTGTATAAAAGGTAAAGGTAAAGGTTTTCCCCTGACAGTAAGTCCAGTCAGGTCCAACTCTGGGGATTGGTGCTCATCTCCATTTCATTTAACCTACTGATACCTCAATTAATGTAATTTGATTTGTATCTATTTTTATTTTGAAATTTACCAGTAGCTGCTGCATTTCCCACCCTCACCTTATACTTGAGTATATACGGTAGTTTGTGGCAGCCACAAAAACAAAGTTTCTGGAGTAGAACAACTACTTTCAAAGTAAGGACCATACAATTAAATAGGAAACTACACTTTCAAACCAGGAACAGAATTTCCTTTCAAATTTTGTTACATAAGGTAAAGGTAAAGGTTTCCCCTTGATATTAAGTCTAGTTGTATCTGACTCTGGCAGATGGTGCTCATCTCTATTTCTAAGCTGAAGAGCCAGTGCTGTCCATAGAAACCTCCAAGGTCATGTGGCTGGCATGACTGCATGGCGTGCCACTACCTTCCCGCAGGAGTGATGCCTATTGATCTACTCACATTTGCATGTTTTCGAACTGCTAAATTGGTGCTAACAGCGGGAGCTCACACCGCTCCCTGGATTCAAACCTGTGACCTTCCAATTAACAAGTTCAGCAGCTCAGCGGTTTAACCCACTGCAACACCGGAGGTTCCAAAAACTGTTGTATATGTTTCCTCATAAACTTTGTTAGAAATGCTTATCTGATGTGGAACAACTGCGACATACACCACCCCCCTGTTATGCCAGCTCCACTGGCTGCCGGTCCATCTCCAAGCCCAATTCAAAGTACTAGTTTTGACCGATAAAACTCTATACGGTTCTGGCCCAGCTTACTTGTCCGAACGCATCCACCCCTACATCCCACGTAATCTAAGATCATCTGGGGAGGCCCTGCTCTCGCTCCCGTCAACAGAACAGATGCGTCTGGCAGGGATGAGAGACAGGGCCTTCTCAGCTGTGGCCCCCTGCCTATCGAACACACTCCCAAATGAGGTATGATCCGCTCCTTCCCTCCTGGCTTTTAGGGGAAAAAATCATGGTTCTGGGACCAGGCCTTCGGACAGTAGATGTATGTAGCATTTAGAGGGACATTGACTGGAATGGCGATTCGACTGACGAGACTGTTTAATTGTTTTAATGCTTGTTGATGTATTGTTTTAATTATGATTTATGTTTAATTGTGGTTTTACTATTGTGCTGTCGCATGCTGGGCCTGTGCATATGACTGTAGACAGGGCATAAATTCCGTGTGCCCAGCAGGATGCTGGGGCTGCCTCAGATTAAAGGCCCTTGGAACTCCCCACAAACAAAGTTCTGTAGAGGCTTAAAGTAAGTCCAACAAAGTTCTTTACTGATGAAAAACAAACAGGTACTTTAAAGCTTTCTTAACAGTCTATTGGTTCTTGCAATCTTGTTCACTGGGAACAGGCACTATCTTCATAACTTCAAACTAACTAATGGGGAAATCCTTAACTTCTAATCTGGGCAGTCTGTACTTGCCTCTGCTGGCGTGGAGCCCCTGCACCCGGTACCAACTGCGTCTGGCTTCTGCGAGCGACCCTTACCAAGCAGAGCTTTGTAGACTTCCAGGGGAAAAGAAGGAATTCAGGTTGCTGTGATGGCTGGCTGAAGTCCCTCAGCAAAGGAGCTGTAAGGCTGCAAAATCCATAGCCAAGCTGTGGGGCCTTTTCTCCCCGGCCAAGCTGTAGGCTGTAGGCTGTATATCTCCCCGGCCAAGCCGTAGAAGACAAAGCTTTCTACAGGAGCTCTTGCTTTTATGTCCTGTGCGAAAGGCTTCTCTGTGTGGACTGACTCAAAAAGGCTCCTATTCCCTCCAAAACCATAAAAGGGCGGGACCAGGGAACCTAATGATAATTGACAGGTGGCTTGCCCTATGATTGCAAACTATAACAGGAAGCCACCCTACTGCAAAATCCCAAGCCTGGGATTGCAAACAGACATTTAATTCAAAGCAAATAAAATTGGAGCTCCTGGAACAGCTGTTCCAGAACAACTATTGTAATTGTTTGTATTGGCATCATAGCAGTGCCCAATGTAAGACATTGAATTTTGCCATTATTTATGTGTAAACCGCTTTAAGTCCCCCCAGGGGTGAGAAAGGCAGTATATAAATACTAGGCTTGGGCAGTTTCGTTCGTTAATTTCGTAATTCGTTATTAATTTGTATTTAAATTAGCTTACAATCCAATATTGAGCCATGCAGGACTACTGTGTGGAGTAATTAAAAATCGAAACAATTTTTCCAATTTATTTCGTATTGTTTTGTAATTGTTTCTAATTGTTTCAAAATTGTTTCAAAATTGTTTCGTAATTGTTTCGTAATTATTTCCATATGTCTGGTGCAAGTTTAATAGTTGTTGTTTGTTTTATCAGTGATAAAAAATAAATTATCACACCAACAGTCAACAACAGAGGGAGAAGGAAGCTTCAGGAGTTCCCCCTGTCCCATTTGGGGTTTTTTTTAGCATATTGCACAATTGTGTCCACCATTAACAAATCGATTCATAATTTTACAAAATTTCATATATTTCAAACTTTTTTAAAGGAAAATTTCGGAATTCTTTAAAAAAACAAAACGCAAAGGCCCCCTAAAAACGAAATGAGTTTAGAACCAAATTTTTCCGTGGTTACCCAAGCCTAGTATGTAGCATTTAGAGGGACATTGACTGGAATGGCGATTTGACTGACGAGACTGTTTTATTGTTTTAATGCTTGTTGATGTATTTTTTAAATTATGATTTATGTTTAATTGTGGTTTTACTATTGTAATTGTTTGTATTGGCATCGTATCAGTGCCCAATGTAAGACATTGAATTTTGCCATTATTTATGTGTAAACCGCTTTAAGTCCCCCCAGGGGTGAGAAAGCCAGTATATAAATACTGCAAATAAATAAATAAATAACTGCATTCAATTCAGGGATATGGAAACAGAACTGAAGGATTCTGGGTATTGCGGTGCAAAAAGGTAACTGTGAACTGTTCAGACCTCTTGTGTTTTCTTTCTTTGCCACAGAATCCTAGCTACTCATATCAATCAGTGGCATGTTTTCCATTAAAAATATCAAATGCAACTGTCTTCTCTTTCTTTAAAAAAAATTGCAAACAGCAGCCACCTTAATAAAGGCCAGATGTGAATACCTAAGACCCTAGGTAGATTTTATCTTTTCTCTCTCTCTCTCTCTCGTTGCAACCTTTAAAGCAACTGACACATAACGGTAACCATGTCTTTTGCACAAAAAAGAGCGAGAGAAATCTATGAACGGATCAGCTACAGGGCATTAAGAAGATCTTCCCTGAACATCTCGAGTCCTTGTTCCTTCATGCCCTCTCCCCTGAATTTCTTGATCATGATTCTGGGGAGAAAGTCTCCTGTTATCAAGGTCTATGGCGGCTTACCTCTGCGCAAGTTTTTCCTCGTACCAAGTAGTTTCAGGGTTGTTTCAACATGACCTCCTTTTTTTACACTGTCGGAAATGGCTTGCCAGCCGAGGGAGGGAGAGAGAGGACAGGATCTTTCATTTTTAAGCCTTCTGGCATTTTTCAGCACTGAGATGCTCGGAAGCTCGAAACCGGCTTCCGGAATTCCCTCGCCGTCCCAAAAGGATCAAGAAGAATTGATTGCTCCTCTTTGAAATTAGCGAGTTGTAAAGTAACTTACTTGTTGGTTGACCCAGTACGAAAAATCAAACATAGTCTCCCCTAAAGAAAAGAACAACCTCAACGCTGAGGTTAAGTGATAAACCAGCAACGATGGATCGGCATGTCAAAATATGTATACGGAAAGCAGGCGTGCATTATTTGGTGTACGTGCTCACACCTTATCGGAACACGAAGCCAATCGCAAACTTTGCATCCTCAAGTTTAGTTAAAAAGAAATCCATAAGAGTCTGAAATGAATGTATAAATAACACGCAACTGTCTAGACAGTATAGGTCACTTACAAAGAGACTGGGTCAAGCAAAAATTGTCCATCAGCCAGACAACCATAACTGATTTTGATGCTAAGTAACGGTTTAGATATTCAGTATTCTATATATGCGAAAGGCTTCACTGAGCATTGAATCTTTCCAACCAGGCTAACCTTCTACTTAAAACATATCTTTATGCAGCCTTAGGAAAATGCACATGCTATTTAAACATTAAAATTAATGCCGAAGGAAGCGGAGAGGTGGGAGCGCTCTTCTAACAAGGGACTCCAAGCAACCTGTGTAATTGGCTTTTGGTCAAGCAAAAATATAAAATAAAATAAATATAAATAACAATTGTCTCTCACCCTAGACAAATAACCTCACCTTACAACGCTGCCAGCATCCTAAAGATAGGTGGATATTTAAATTGTAAGGTAGCATAACCCAACACAAACACACATACCTTGACCATGCAACATTTTTAGGACACAATGTCTATATTATCAGTACTTGTTAATTTCTGGCTGTTCTATTTCCTGGCATTAAATAAACACTAATCACAAGTTAAATCACTAACAATCCTGTCATGATGCCCAATAATGGCAGATTAATCACTTTGCCTAATGGAAGGTCCAAACATATTGACTCTACTGTGGTTGTGATTCTCATTTCAGGATGATCCAAGACTTGAGATTTCTGAAACAAAGCCTGAAACCAACGACTACTCTATGTCACAGCAAGTGGCACTGCTGAAGTTGTAAAGAATCAACCACAGGAACAAAGTATTGACATTTAAATAAATCTTCTATATAGGTAAAAGTCAAAGTATGTTTGTTTGTACTACAAAGGCTCCTACCTGGCTTGTTGGATCTGGACCACGATTTGGCACATATATCCTTCATTGCCCAACTTAAATTAATGGCAGGGTTTCAACTACAAAATCAGCTCTTTTAGGGAGTAGGGTCCCCAAAACTAGTTAAAGATGTACACAGTGTTCCAAAATCAACCACAAGAGGGCAGCATATAGATAGAAAGGATACCTCAGAGGGAGAGGTCATAAAGGGAAGAGTGCTAGAGCATCACCAAGGAAGTGCTCTAGGAGCCACTCAGAGGGCCAGAGTCTCCTTTGGGAGAGATAAAGTGGGGTATAAATCAAAATAATAATAATAATAATAATAATAATAATAATAATAATAATTGCCATGGCAACTGTGAGGGAGGCCTTTCCAGAGGGCTAGATAAACATGGAAGCAAGGTGGAAAAGGGAGAAAGCAGCCATGCAGCAGCCCCTCTGACAACCAAGCATGTGATAGTGAATGATAAATATACATGTGTGCCTTTGTATGTGGACAATCTTTCAAGGCAATACTCTCATCCTGAGGTTCTTCCATAAGAACTGGAGAATTGGAGTTAGGTCCTGAGAGTTTGGGCCATACTGTTGGTTCCATTACCTTGACTGTGTATGAAGCTCCCTCTCAAAGACACAATGTGTTAGTTCAATCTGGATTTTATACAGCTCTGTGGAAGGGCCCTAAGTGAGTTATTGAATATGGCAAATTGTGGATAACTGAAATTATGCATGTTGCTGCTACAGAGAGCAAAAACTTGATTCATCTGATCTTCCTGGTATTGATTTGCATTTTGAAGCAAAGCGGTATGTAAAGGTAGCAGAAATTGTACTTCGTACACAATTGATCATACAAGCTTTTTTTTATTTTTGTAGCAATCCAAACTGAAGATTCAGAAGAAATGGAGTACTTCATTGTACTTCATTTTTGAACTTTGGGTTTTATATATCTGTGAAATGTACAGAGTGGGAGAAAGAACTCTTGCCTGTTTGAGGTAAGTGTGAATGTTGCAAATGTATATATGTATATAGTGTTCCCTTGCTACTTTGCGGTTCACTTTACACAGACTCGCTGTTTCGCAGGGAAGGAGGAGGGGGAAGAGGAGGAGGGTTTGCTTCATTTCTTTCTTCCCCATGCGAGCAGGGAAGAAGGAGTGGAGGTGTCATGATGCCAAGGCTCTGCCTTATTCAGGTAGAGATGAACCAAACAAACTCCCAGTTTGTGTTAAACAATTTAATTATAACAGCACTTACTTTCTGGCAGTTTCAATAGTCCAAAACATGAAACATAAAGATAGCGCTCAGCCACAGAATATAAAACAAAACTGACAACAAACAGGTTCAAGATAACATCATAGTCAAAAGGTCCAGTCCAGTAGTCAAATGCTGAGAGTTAAATGAGCAAAGTCCAGGGATCAAGAGTCTATTCTGTAGTCAAAAGCCAGTACAGAGATTCAAAGTTCCAGGTTTCCAAGAGTACATGAGACAGGTCAGGATACCGAAAATCCACAAACCTGAGGGAAAACCAGCAGCATCTACCACCAAGAAAAGACAAATACTTTTCTCCCGAAGATCAGTCCCAAGGCTAGCTCCTTATATCCAGAAACATCCAACTGCAACCCATCTCTTGAATACCTCCACCCTTAATTGCTTTCACCCATGAACTCTTACTTACAGATTACTCAACCCTTTAGAAATAAGACTTACATTAACCCTTCCATCACCAACTGCTAGGCCTAACACCACCAACCACCATCAACTGCAGGACATGATATATGACAGGAGGAGGAAAGAGGAGCATCCCTACTTCATGGATTTTCACTTGTTGCGGGCGGTCCAGGAATGTAACACCCGGGATAAATGAGGGAACACTGTGTATACATATGTATATAAATGCATATAAACCCCACTTGCCTAGCTTCCAACAGTCCTCACAACCTTTGAGGATACCTACCATAGATGTGGGTAAAATGTCAGGAGAGAATGCTTCTGGAACATGGCCATACAGACCTGAAAACTCACAGCAACCCAGTGATTCCAGCCATGAAAATCTTCAACACATTATCTATACTATGATTTGAAAAATTGTATGCTATAAAATCTATTTGTTTGATCAAAAACCATCAATTAAAGTGAGTTACTTAATGAGACCAAGACAAATATCATAATGATCTGTTAATTGCTTACTCTTTGGGAGGTTTTGGCTCTCAAATGCACGGAAATTAGTGATGCTAAACTTAAACTAAAACAATGCATAAACCTATTTTGAACAAGTTTGATATTTATGATTGGATTGCCATCCTGAACATTTTGGTTCAAGTTTGAAAGCTGTCAGCAAACTTTCCCTTTTGGGAAGTAGATTGCTGGATCTTACCAATTTAGTATAGAATGAGTAAAACAAATTTAAGGGAATGTAGGTGCTACCAATCAAACTTCGATTTCATTCAAATCATAAGTGAAATGATCACATCATCCCAACCAACACTGGGTGAATTTCCTCGTAGAACATACATCTATCGTGCCTACTCTAAGTAAAAAAGCATTATTTTTGCTCTTACGTATTAAATTTTTATATACGCACTGTTCGAAATTCCATTTTTTAAAAAAAACAAGAAAAGGAATGGATCATTACTATGCAGATGGCAATCTCTTTCATTTCCATGTAGGCTCCATTATTATTTCATTATCCTTCCCCGCCTCCATTTGTTTTCGCTAAGTCTGCTGTTCATCTAGCTACATTAATGGGACTTGAAATGTGCAAATGTCCAGTAATAAGACTTATAGAGGCCTAACTATGCCGCTTTGGTGGAATAAGGAACAACACAGGCCTCCGAATGGTGTTCAGAGATAACTAAAGTAAGAGGGAGCTTGATTATCTTTTGGGACTTTTTCCATAATTAATATCTTGAAAGCAATTCAGAGTGGGGGGTGGGATCAAACTAATGCAAGTGGACAGCTAGCCGTTATAATATTACTGCTGATGTTGACATCAGATGGGGTTAAGAGGACTTCTCAATTCTATGTTATGGCTCAGATTCTATATTAGCGACTATATCAGAACCTATATGAGGTTGGAACAATCAAAGTATTTACATGCTGGAATGGTGGGTGAAACCTTTGCCCCCCTGGATGCTTTGGAGTTTATTTCCTAGAAATCATAAGCAGCTTGATCAATGTTCAGGGAACTAAAATCCAAAACATATGGAGAGCTAAAGGTTAAGAAGAATGGCTTTTGGCTGAAGATACATCTCATAATCATGTCAACCAAAGCAGTGGTTCTCAGCCTGTGAGTCTCCTGATGTCTTGGCCTTCAACTCCCAGAAATCCTAACTGATGGTAAACTGGCTGAGATTTCTGGGAGTTGTAGGGCAAAACATCTGGGGACCCACAGGTTGAGAACCATTGAACTAGATTATATGGCATTGTGGACTCGGACAATCCAGTTCAAAGCAGATATTGTGGATTGTCTGCCTTGATATCCTGGGTTATATGGTTGTGTGGAAGGGCCCTTAGGGACTCCTGTTCAAGCTATGACCTTAATTTTGGTGCCTCCAGTCTTCATCCCATTGAAAATAATAGGGTTCGCTATGATTCATGATTTTATGTATTCACACAAATTCCAGGGATGTATCTCCTGCAGATATGGAGATCAAACTGTATTTAGTTGGATGTATTCCAGGCTTCCAGCATATTGATTTTCCACTGACAAATGTCTTGGATATTTGTAGTTGCATTATTTTCTATTATATCGCTGGGACATGCAATTAGCCGGTCAATGTGGTTGGATCCGGCGTGCCCTTTCAGTTGCCCAAAGACTTGTATTCAGAGGCTGGAAAGATAAACCTTCTCCCACTTTTGCTCAGCGGTCAGAGGAGCAGACTGCTTTAGCTATTCATGAACATATAATTTCATAGCTGTCAACTTCAAGAAAATCTGTTTGGGGAAATGTGGCCAGCTTACATTAATGTATATGCCTCACCCACATTCAAATCCTATGTACTCCCTCTTTGGTTTTACGGTTTCTTTTTGTGTAAGAATGCAGCTGAAATCCAGTATCTGTCTATGGGCCCTTCCAGACAAGTCCTATATCCCAAGATTTTATCCCAGGTTTTGTTTATCCCAAATTATCTGGGAGTGCGGACTCATATAATTCAGTTTAAAGCGGAAAACTGGGATCAGATCCTGGGATACAGGGCCTGTCTGGAAGGGCCCGTTAATATGTGTATGTACATAGATGATTTAGAGAGGCGGGGGGGGGGGGGGGGGGAGAGAGACTGAGATCTTGAAAGCAAGTTGCATAATCAGAATCTAATTTAAGATTGCATAAAGTTGGATGGCATCATTGCACAATGATGGGCTTTTGACTAAGAAAGCAGAGACATAGCAATCACATAAACATATCTATTGTATGGCTGGGCCACTATAATCCTAATACACAACATATCCCAAGACATGTTGCATCCCATTGCGCAACACGTCCTGATGCAATGCCCCATTGTACAATGGGAACACTTTGTCATCCATTTTCTCTGGGTGCCTAAACTATATTTCTAAATCTCAACTGAAGCTTTGAGCTCCTCCAATGTTAGAAATGTCAGGAGACTTTCATTTAGAGCAGTGGTTCGCAAGCTGTATGCCCTGACTCTGAAGTGGGCCGCGACAACAAAAATCCTGTCTGCAAACCTCGTTCCTCTTTATTTATCCATTCAATTTGATTTCTGTCCTTTCCACAGTGCTAACCAGCCTTGCCCCTTTTGGTACTAATGCTGGAGAGTGGTCCATGGTCAAACTGGCCCCTAGTCAAAGTGGCCCCTGGTCAAGTAGTCTCTGTTCAAATGGTCCCTGGTCAAAGTAGGTCCTGGTCAGGTGGACCCTCATCAAAGTGCGCTAGGGTCAAAGTAGGTCCTGGTCAATTGGGCCCTTGTCAAGTGGGCCCTGGTCAAAGTGGACCCTGGTCAAAGTGGGCCCTGATGAAGGGGGGCCTGGTCAACATTGGCCCTGGTCAAATGGGCCTTGGTCAAAGTGGATCCTGGTCAAGTGGTCCCTGATGAAGTGGGCCCTGGTAAAAGTGGTCCCTGATGAAGTGGGCCCTGGTCAACATTGGCCCTGGTCAAATGGGCCTTGGTCAAAGTGGATCCTGGTCAAGTGGTCCCTGATGAAGTGGGCCCTGGTCAACATTGGCCCTGGTCAAATGAGCCCTGGTCAAGTGGGCCTTGGTCAAAGTGGATCCTGGTCAAGTGGGCCCTCATCAAGTGGGCCCTGATCAAAGTGGTCCCTGATGAAGTGGGCGCTGGTCAACATTGGCCCTGGTCAAATGAGCCCTGGTCAAATGGGCCTTGGTCAAAGTGGATCCTGGTCAAGTGGGCCCTCATCAAGTGGGCCCTGGTAAAAGTGGTCCCTGATGAAGTGGGCCCTGGTCAACATTGGCCCTGGTCAAATGAGCCCTGGTCAAGTGGGCCTTGGTCAAAGTGGATCCTGGTCAAAGTGGTCCCTGATGAAGTGGGCCATGGTCAACATCGGCCCTGGTCAAAATGGATCCTGGCCAAGTGGGCCCTCATCAAGTGGTCCCTGGGCAAAGATGACCCTGGTGAACGTGAGCCCTGGTCAAAATGGGTCCTGGCCAAGTGGGCCCTCATCAAGTGGGCCCTGGTTAAAAAAAAAGGTTGGGAACCACTGATTTAGAGCATAGAATTCCTAATAGGTCGTAACGCTTTCTTTTTGCCACTATAGCTTGAACTGTGGTCTTCACTTATATCAGTGGTTGTCAACCTGTGGGTCCCAGGTGTTTTGGCCTACAACTCCCAGCAATCCCAGCCAGTTTACCAGCTGTTAGGATTTCTGGGAGTTGAAGGCCAGACCATCTGGGGAACCACAGGTTGACAACCACTGAGTTAGATGTTTCCAGCAGGTCATTTTTGTCCTCTCTTTCTCTCTAAATTATACAATATTCATGGGAAGTATTTGGCTTTCAAACTGCCATAATCCCTCACCATTGCGCATGGTGGCCAGGCCTTCTGGAAAATGAGGTCTGAAATATCGGAGGAGTCCAAAACCTCACAAACACCTTGCACAATAATAATTCCAATCTTCAAACAGACCTGCAGTGTTGGTCCAATGGCAAGAATAGTGAAATTTCAAATAATATTGCATTAATTCTTCAAAACATTTGTCAGTTGAGTGCCATAAAGAATACCATGGATCCCCGAGACATTGCCGCTTGGGAATAGCTGAAATATTAGACCTTGTACATGCAAGCACACACACACACACTTGCATAGAGTGTGAGAGAGATACCCTCGGAAGCAAATCGCCCCAGGCGGAATATTCATATTTAACACCACTGACATCAACCTGATATCTTATCCGGGAAGACTTGAAAAATGGCTTCAGCTGACAGTGTCAATGACTCAGAACACCAACGCTTATAGTTTAATGTCCCCAAAATCAAGATGGTCCCCTGCAAAATCTCCTTAATATACCATTGCCATCTTCCTTTCGAGAGAGACTCATCAACCCAAATTATAAGGAAGTCTTCCTTTTTCCAGCCAACATTAAGCCAAGCCTTGAGAAATGATCTTGACAGTTGGATGTAATCCTTTACTCTTGAGCTGTCTTTCAAGCAGTTAGATAAGTGTTAGGATATTTCCTCTTTTCTGGCCGAACGAGAGAGGTGTATCAGAGCCCGGCAGACTATAACTCACACTTTTGTGAAAAAGATCTTGGAGTCCTTGTGGACAGCAAGTTAAACATGAGCCAACAATGTGATGCGGCGGCAAAAAAAGCCAATGGGATTTTGGCCTGCATCAATAGGAGCATAGTGTCTAGATCTCGGGAAGTCATGCTCCCCATGCTCTATTCTGCTTTGGTTAGACCACACCTGGAATATTGTGTCCAATTCTGGGCACCACAATTGAAGAGAGATCTTGACAAGCTGGAATGTGTCCAGAGGAGGGCAACTAAAATGATCAAGGGTCTGGAGAACAAGCCCTATGAGGAGCGGCTTAACGAGCTGGGCAAGTTTATCCTGAAGAAGAGAAGGCTGAGAGGAGACATGATAGCCATGTGAGAGGAAGTGACAGAGAGGAGGGAGCAAGCTTATTTCAGCTTCCATGAAGACTAGGACGCGGAACAATGGCTTCAAACTATAAGAAAGGAGATTTCATCTGAACATGAGGAAAAACTTACTGACTGCAAGAGCCGTTCAGCAGTGGAACTCTCTGCCCCAGAATGTGGTGGAGGCTCCTTCTTTGGAAGCTTTTAAACAGAGGCTGGATGGCCATCTATCAGGGGTGATCTGAATGCAATATTCCTGCTTCTTGGACTGGGTGGCCCATGAGGTCTCTTCCAACTCTTTGATTCTATGATTCTATGATTCTTTTGGTGTTTTGTTTCTTTATTGCAGCCATGGATATGATCCTAGGTAGCAATGTGCTGGTTTTAATGGATTTTAATGCCCTTTCTGGGCATTTTGAGGCTGGACGGTCCTATCCGAAAGAACGTGCCATCCTGACAGTAAGAACCTGGGAATGTGTCGGAGCTGAAATTCAATCTGCAATTGCCGTTATTTGAATCAAACTCTCCAACATTCACAGACGACAAAGAGCAGCTGAAGCAAATCCACAGTTAAGTTTGCATAAATGCCCAGGGGGGCTTTTTTGCCGTATTCATGCCAGCTCGCTCCTGCTTTCTCACTCGGCTTCCACTTATCCAATGTTGTGTGATTGTCGCAGTAATTATGGATGCCTTAGGAATACTGGTGGAGTTAGATGAGAATGATATGCCATAATGATAGCTATTTTGCCAAATTTCTAGGGAAATACTCCTTGGGCTCGAGGATCGACTCTCTTCCCCATCTATTTGCTGATGAATTCATGATAAAAATGCCAATTTGCTACAAAAATGCCTATGGAGAGAGAATAGCTTATGACATTCATTGAATCACAAAACCAATAAAGGAAACCCGTTTTGCTAAAACCAGACAATTTTGCAGATGTCAGTCTCCAACAAGGCATTTAAAAAAGATTGTTTCACTAACCAGATTATTAATCATTCTTTAACAACATTGGTGGGTGAGAAATCAGTATCTCAGCAGTATCTCAGCAGTGCGTGCCAAAATCAACTGGGGTGGGGGTAGCAGACCCTGAAAATATAAAGGACTAGCTGTCCCCTGCCACACGTTGCTGTGGCCCAATCTGTTGAACTGGAAAATAAAGTAATGAGAAAGTGTTGGTTTCTAATGTAATGTAATTTCTTTATGCTTGTGGGTAAGCAGTATTTCTTGCTGTTTCTTTGTCAGTGTTGATGTGGGGAGTGTCTGGTTTGCCCACCCTGGAACATACAACATATCATTGCCCTTCTTTAAGGGTCCCTTTCAAATCTATGATACTATATCTCTCTGTGTGTGAATCATATCTATCCATCTATCTATATGGCTGGATGGCTCTTTGTCAGGAGGGCTCTGATTACGTTTTCTTGCCCTGATGAAGGGAGTCCGCCTCAGGGAGATAGAGCAGTATATAAATAAATTATTATTATTATTATTATTATTATTATTATTATTATTATTATTTGAAACACAACAAGATGAGTCTACAGCCGATCACCACTGGGACCACCTTGACTGGCTTGTGCTAGAGACATTATTATTATTATTATTATTATTATTATTATTATTATTATTATTTGAACCACCACAAGATGAGTCCACAGCGAACACTCTGCTGGCTATTGTATTGGATCACACATCAGACACTTCCCAAGTGTCTAGGACTGTGTGATGTATCTGCAAATAGTGCATGCAGATCCCAGTAAGGTGGCCTTCGCAGCTGACAGATGGTAATTTTGTCAGCGCCGATTGTGTTTAAGTGCAGGCCAAGGTCTTTAGGCACTGCATTCAGTGTGCTGATCACCACTGGGACCACTTTGACTGGCTCGTGCCAGAGTCTTTGCAGTTTGATCTTTAAATCCTCATATCGTGTTAGCTTTTCCAGTTGTTTCTCTTCAATCCTGCTGTCACCTGGGATTGCAGCATCAACGATCCATACTTTGTTTTTTAACACGATTGTGAGGTCAGGAGTCTTGTGCTCCAAAACTCTGTCTATCTGAATCCGGAAGTCCCAGAGTAGCTTGGCGTGTTCATTCTCTGTAACTTTTTCTGGCTTGTGATCCCATCAGTTCTGGCTTGTGATCCCATCCAGTTGTTGCAGGAAGATGATATTTGTGGCACAAGTTCCAATGAATCATCTGAGCAACAGTGTTATGCCTCTGCTTGTAGTCCATCTGCGAGATCTTTTTGCAGCAGCTGAGGATGGGATCTATTGTTTCATCTGCTTCCTTGCAGAGTCTACATTTGGGATCTGTTGTCAACTTTTCAATTCTGGCTTTGATGGCATTGGTTCTAATGGCTTGTTCTTGGGCTGCCAGAATCAGGCCCTCCATTCCTTTTTCAGAGTTCCATTTGTGAGCCACAGCCATGTTTTTTCTTTGTCAATTTTGCTATTATTATTATTATTATTATTATTATTATTATTATTATTATTATTATGGTTGAGAACCACTGCAATGGTGAGTAAAAATTTCATTCATTTTTTTCCCCAAACATGGACAAAAGGCAATTTTTCTTGAATGGACAAAAGGTCTCCCCAACTTTACACTTTACGTTCTCACTTGACTTGTAGCTATTTCAAAGCCAGCCTCCTTTTCCTTCTCCTTCTCCTTCTCCTTCTTTTTCTTCTTCTTCTTCTCCTCCTCTTTCTTCTTCTTCTCCTTCTCCTTCTCCTTGTCCTCCTCCTCGTCCTCCTCCTTCTCCTTCTTCTTCTTCCCCTTCTCCTTCTCCTTCTCCTTCTCCTTCTCCTTCTTTTTCTTCTTCTTCTTCTTCTCCTCCTCCTTCTTCTTCTCCTTCTCCTCGTCCTCCTCCTTCTCCTTCTCCTTCTTATTTATTTAGTACACTTGTATACCGCTAATATCTCAGCCTGTGCGGCGACTCATTGCGGTTTACAACATATTTAAAAATACAATATTCACTTTAAAAATATAAAATAAAATATAAAAATACATACATATACATACATAGTATTGGGCCACCAATACAGACCGGAACATCTCATAGTTAAAGTCGTAATCCAATTCGTTATCCTTGATTGCTAGTCCATGATCAAAACATCATCACATCGGAATTAGTTGAAAACTTGCTCGAACATCCAAGTTTTCAGTTTTTTCCGAAATGCCATTAGCGAGGTGGCTGATCTTATTTCAGTAGGGAGGGCATTCCAAAGCCGGGGGGCCACCACAGAAAAGGCCCTATCTCTCGTTCCCGCAAGCCGCACTTGTGAAGCAGGCGGGATGGAGAGAAGGGCTTCTCCTGAAGATCTTAGGGTCCTGGTGGGCTAATAGGCCGAGATACGTTCGGATAGGTATGTAGGGCCAGAACCGTTTAGGGCTTTAAAGGTCAAAGCCAGCACTTTGAATTGGGCTCGGTAGCTAATCGGTAGCCAGTGGAGCTGGTACAGCAGAGGAGTTGTATGCTCCCTGCGCCCTGCTCCTGTTAATACCATGGCTGCCGCCCGTTGGACTAATTGGAGCTTCCGGGCCGTCTTCAAAGGCAACCCCACGTAGAGAGCATTGCAGTAGTCAAGGCGGGATGTAACCAGAGCGTGGACTACCGTGGCCAAGTCAGACTTCCCAAGGTACGGTCGCAGTTGGCGCACGAGTCTCCGCGATGAGTCCAGGATCACACCCAAACTGCGAACCTGTGTCTTCAGGGGGAGTGCGACCCCGTCTAACACAGGCTGTAACCCTATACCCTGTTCGGCCCTGCGACTGACCAGGAGTACCTCTGTCTTGTCTGGATTCAATTTCAATTTGTTCGCCCCCATCCAGACCGTCACAGCGGCCAAGCACCGGTTCAGGACCTCGACAGCCTCCTTAGTAGTGGGTGGGAAGGAATGACAGAGCTGGACATCATCTGCGTACAGATGACACCGCACCCCGAAACTCCGGATGATCTCGCCCAGCGGCTTCATGTAGATGTTAAACAACATGGGGGACAGTATTGAACCCTGAGGAACCCCACAAAACAAAGGTTGTGGGGTAGAACAGGAGTCCCCCAGTGACACCTTCTGAGACCGACCCTCGAGGAATGACCGGAGCCACTGCAGAGCAGTACCTCCAAGACCCATTCCCGCGAGGCGTCCCAGAAGGATACTGTGGTCGACGGTATCGAAGGCCGCTGAGAGGTCGAGTAGCACCAACAGGGACACACTCCCCCTGTCGAGCTCCCGACGGAGATCATCCACTAAGGCGACCAAGGCTGTCTCGGTACCGTGTCCCGGCCTAAAGCCAGACTGTGCCGGGTCTAGATAATCCGTGTCTACCAAGAATGCCTGGAGTTGTGAGGCCACCACACGTTCCATGACTTTGCCCAAAAAGGGAAGATTGGAAACAGGCCGATAGTTTACCAATTGAGTGGGGTCCAGTGATGGTTTCTTCAACAGCGGTTTTATCACAGCTTGCTTTAAGCTGGCTGGAAAAATGCCTTCCCGAAGGGAGGCATTAACCACCACCTTAACCCACTCGGCCAATTCTTCTTCTTCCCCTTCCCCTTCTCCTTCTTTTTCTTCTTCTTCTCCTCCTCCTCCTCCTTCTTCTTCTCCTTCTCCTTCTCCTCGTCCTCCTCCTCGTCCTCCTTCTCATCCTCCTCCTCATCCTCCTCCTCATCCTCCTCCTCATCCTCCTCCTTCTCCTTCTTCTTCTTCCCCTTCTCCTTCTCCTCCTCCTCCTCCTCCTCCTCCTCCTCCTCCTCCTCCTCCTCCTTCTTCCCCAAGACTGCATATTCCAAACTTTACAGCAAACGACAAAGCAATGCACGAAGAATGAGAAAGATGAAGGTTTTTTAAACTAAAAAAAAAACACTCTCTCCCTGCACCCAGTAGGTATCTGTAACAGCAGGTTTAATTTAAAGTGAATATCGCTTTCCTGGCTTTAGCCAACTTCAAAGCCAACGTCCTAATGCCTCTCATTTTGTATGTCTGTTTTACATCAGTCACAATTTCGTATCACCATTTCACTTCTGCCCGATACATATCATAAATTTTTTTGTAACTGGAAAGCACACTTAGTATATGGATTAAATTAAGACTGGCTTTCTTTTTGAGGGGGGAAGAGAGAGAGAGAGAAACAGTGGGGAGAAAAGAAGAAAGATAGTGGGCATTTACATTATTAACTCGCTTGTTTCATGTATCTGATGATTGTGTTGTTAAGGGCATGTTAAAATGTTGTTGGATAATCCGCACCACATACATCAAAAAGATTTTTTTGAAAATTAATAGGGGAGGGGGGCCTCCAATAGATTTAGAAATCAAACTGTTTAAAAGCTGGGTTTAGATAAGAGAAAGACACAGCTGAGAGCAGCGGTGAGCCTGTCTCAATTGCCCAGCATCCGAGCAGGATGGGAAAAGGAGCAAATTGTGGCTCTGGATGGATGCTTGCACAGCAAATGCTTAAACCAGTATTTGTCCTTCAAGCATCCCTCAAAAACAAATGTACGAATAAGGCAGTCGTAGAAGAAGGGCTGGTCCTACAATTAAGCAATGAGGTCCCTGCCTTGAGTGGCAGATGTTGACAAGTGGTAGCAAGGTGATAAAGATGTTTGCCAGAAGACTCACCTGTCCCTTGAAGCTTAGCCTGCTGCCTTCAGGTATAGTGGAAAATCCAGTTTAGTCATTAGTGTTGAAGATATCCATCTGCCAGTCTAGTCCTGGCTCAGGAAGACGAATGCCAAGGATAATCTTGGATCAACCCTACCCGAAGGACAAAATGACACTTATTTCTATCTCCATACAAGACTGGCATTACCCATATAAGACTGTCTAACCAAGCCTGGTAATTTACTCTTCAGAACCACATTCATCCAGAGCAGCGTTTCTCAACCTGGAGGTTGGGGAGGTCATGAGGTGGTATCAGAAGGGTCACCAAAGACCATCAGGAACCACAGTATTTTCTGTTGGTTATGGGGGTTCTGAGTGGGAAGTTTGGCCCAATTCTATTATTGGTGAGGTTCAGAATGCTCTTTGATTGTAGGTGAACTATAAATCCCAGCAACTACAACTCCCAAAGCTCAAGGTATATTTTCCCCAAACTCTGCCAGTGTTCACATTTGGGCATATTGAGTATTTGTGTCAAGTTTGGTCCAGATCCAAGTTTGTTTGAGTCCACAGTGCTCTCTGGATGTAGGTGAACTACAACTCCCAAATTCAATGTCAATGCCCACCAAATCCTTCCAGTATTTTTTGTTGGTCATGAGAGTTCTGTGTGCCATGTTTGGTTCAATTCCATCATTGGTTGAGTTCAGAATGTTCTTTGATTGTAGATGAACTAAAAATCCCACCAAGTACAACTCCCAAATGTAAAGGTCTATTTTTCCCAAACTCCACCAGTGTTCACATTTGGGCATATTGAGTATTTGTGCCAAGTTTGGTCCAGATCCAAGTTTGTTTGACTCCACAGTGCTCTCCTTTTTGGAGGTAGGGGGGCCGATCTGATATCCCTAGGGAGGGAGTTCTACAGCCAAGGGGCCACCACTGATAAGGCCCTGTCTCTCATCCCTGCCAGACGCGCCTGTAAAGACCAAGAGGCCTACCCAGGTGATCTTAAATTCCTAGTTGGTTCATAGGGAGAGATATGTTCGGACAGGTAAGCTGGGCTGGTACCATTAGGGCTTTGTAGGCTAATGCTCGCACTTTGAATTGTGCCCAGTAGCAAACTGGCAGCCAGTGGAGTTGGTGCAACAGAGGAGTTGTATGTTCCCTGAGCACTGCTCCAGTTAGCAACCTGGCTGCCGCCCGCTAGACCATTTGAAGCTTCCAAACAGTCTTCAAAGGCAACCCCACATAGAACATGTTGCAGTAGTCTATATGTGATGTAAACAGAGCATGGACTACCGTGGCCAAGTCAGACTTCCCAAGGTACGGGCTTGTGTGTGGATTGTCACCAAAGGGGGCAGTGATAGTCCTACTAAGTCCTTAGAAAACCCAAAAAAATACCCTACTCTTAGGAATTTCTTTTCTGCAGGGTCATGAGGCATCTTTGAGCTTTCTGTAATAATATGGACTCAACTATGGAGTTCGCTTTTCCAGACTTTCTCCTGATAGCAGAATTTGTCCTCATTAGTTGACTGTATCTGGGGCAAACAGATATTGTTGCTTTCTTACAAGTCCTAAAACTCATTGATAATCCCAACTAGACAAAGGCATTGCATCAATGAGAATTATGCATATGTTGCTTCACCATTATCTATATAAATAAAAATGTAATGTTCGTTTGTGGGATTAACATAACTCAAAAACCACTGGGCAGATTGACAACAAATTTGGACACTAGACACCTACTAACCCAAGGAATGACCATCACTCAAAACAATTGATTTTGCCATTTTGGAGTTGTAGCTGCTGGGATTTATAGTTAACCCACAATTGAAGAGCATTCTGTACTCCACCAATGATGGAATTGAACCAAATTTGGCACACAGAACTGCCATGACCAACAGAAAATACTGGAAGGGTTTGGTGGGCATTGACCTTGAGTTTTGGAGTTGTAGTTCACCCACATCCAGAGAGCACTGTGGGCTCAAACAATGATGGATGTGGATCAAACTTGGTGCAAATACTCCATATATCCAAATATGGAGAAGTAGACCTTTACATTTTGGAGTTGCAGTTATTGGGATTTATAGTTCACCTTCAATCAAAGGACATTCTGAACCCCACCAACAAGAGAATTGGGCCAGACTTCCCACACAGAACTCCTATGACCAACAGAAAATACCGTGTTTTCTGGTGGTCTTTGGCAACCCTTCTGACACCACCTTGTGACCCCTCCCCCCACAGGATTCATGACCCCCAGGTTGAGAAATGCTGACCATCCAGTCCAACTCCCTTCACCAGGGCAAGAAAACATAAGTAAAGCCCTCCTGACAAAGAGCCATCCAGCCATAGATATAGATAGATAGATAGATAGTTAGATAGATAGATAGATAGATAGATAGATAGATAGATAGATATTATTCATATACGCACACATATGTTTTATGACAGATATAATATCATCAATTTGAAATTGACCCCTAAAGAAGGACAATGATATGTTGCATGTTCCAGAGTAGGCAAACCAGACAATCTCCACATCAACACTGACAAAGAAACCACAATAAATATTGTTTACCCATAACCATAATGAAATTACATATATTAGAAACCAACACTTTCTCTTTACTTTATTTTCCAGATCACCAGACTGGGCCACAGCAATGCCTGGAAGGGGACGGCTAGTCTTTAATAAGATTCCAGTCTAATTCTAAATTTTCCAAAATTTTGTCCTTTACTATTTTTTCAATACTCAACAGTGACTCATTCAGACACTCATTTGGAAAGGTCTATTGTTTGCCGTTCTAGAAGTCACAACTCCAGAAGTTCAAGTGCAGTGTTGAGATCCTGGCAATTTATTATTGCAATTGCTCAGTTTCATCATGAGAAGCAAAAATACATAGAGAATCCAGGCATATGTAAAACACGATTTAGCCGCCTGACCCTGCAAGAGGTTATATTCCTTTGCCACATGTACAATGTAACATCATTTCCTGCCTAGCTGGATCTACTTCTGGTGCCCATATGTCATTTCAAAAGAAGCCTGTACATAAGAATCTCCTTTATTGTAACATACAAAACTCATTGGTCGTAGTGCCGTTTGATCTAACAGCAAATATTAAATCAAACTCGTGGTTCATTAGGGTGACAGATGGAGACGAATAAAAGTTTAAAGTCACATTGGTTTCCAAACCAGCAAGATAAGTAAAACAAGGTAGGATACATCTTTATTGAGTTGCCTTGTTTAACTAGACAGCTGTAGGCTGCCCTTTCATTCTGTACACTGGGTACATTTTGATAGATCATTCTTTGATTCGATGCAACTGTGGCCTTATTGGACCCAACAGGAAAAGGGCACAATTCAACACATTCAGAGTCTTGCCTAGATGTATTTTGAACAGAATCCCATTTGCAATTTTACCTGCAGAAGCTAAAGATGTAAATATACAGAACTAGCTGTTTCCTGTCACATGTTCTTGCCCTGATGAAGGGAGTCCACCTCAGGGAGATAGAGCAGTATATAAATAAATTATTATTATTATTATTATTATTATTATTATTATTATTATTTGAAACACAACAAGATGAGTCCACAGCAGACACTCTGCTGCCTCTTGAATTGGATCATATGTTGAACACTTCCCAATTATTATTATTATTATTATTATTATTATTATTATTATTATTTGAACCACCACAAGATGAGTCCACAGCGGACACTCTGCTGGCTATTGTATTGGATCACACATCAGACACTTCCCAAGTGTCTAGGACTGTGTGATGTATCGGCGAATAGTGCATTCAGATCCCTGTATTGTGGCCTTTTGCAGCTGACAGTTGGTAATTTTGTCAGCGCCGATTGTGTTTAAGTGCAGGCCAAGGTCTTTAGGCACTGCATTCAGTGTGCTGTTCACCACTGGGACCACTTTGACTGGCTCGTGCCAGAGTCTTTGCAGTTTGATCTTTAAATCCTCATATCGTGTTAGCTTTTCCAGTTGTTTCTCTTCAATCCTGCTGTCACCTGGGATTGCAACATCAACTATCCATACTTTGTTTTTTAACACGATGGTGAGGTCAGGAGTATTATGCTCCAAAACTCTGTCTATCTGAATCCGGAAGTCCCAGAGGAGTTTGACGTGTTCATTCTCTGTAACATTTTCCGGCTTCTGATCCCACCAGTTTTTTGTCGCAGGCAGATGGTCTTTGTTGCACAAGTTCCAATGAATCATCTGAGCAACGGTGTTATGCCTCTGCTTGTAGTCTGTCTGCGCGATCTTCTTGCAGCAGCTGAGGATGTGATCTATTGTTTCATCTGCTTCAACTTTTCAATTCTGGTTTTGATGGCATTGGTTCAAATGTCTCGTTCTTGGGCTGCCGGAATCAGGCCCTCCATCAGGGGATCTGGAAAATGTAATGAGAAAGTGTTGGTTTCTAACATATGTGATGTCTTTCTGCTTGTAGATAAACAGTATTTCTTGCTGTTTCTTTGTCAGTGTTGATGTGGAGAGTGTCTGGTTTGCCTACTCTGGAATATGCAACATATCATAGTCCTTTTTTAAGGGTCCCTTTCAAATCTATGATACTATATCTGTATCTATCTATCAATCTATCTAATCTATGGCTGGATGGCTCTTTGTCAGGAGGACTTTGGTTACGTTTTCTTGCCCTGATGAAGGGAGTTGGATTTGATGGCCTTAAGTATTTTCTGTTGATAATGGGGGTTCTGTGTGGGAAGTTTGCCCCGATTCTGTCATTCGTGGGGTTCAGAATGCTCTTTGATTGTAGGTGAACTGTGAATCCCAGTGACTACAACTCCCAAATGTCAAAGTCTATTTCCCCCAAACTCCATCTGTGTTCATATTTGGGCATATTTAGCGCTTGTGCCACTGTTTGAGTCCACAGTGCTCTCTGGATTTAGGTGAACTATAACTCCCAAACTCAAAGTCAATGCCCACCAAACCCTTCCAATATTTTCTGTTTGTCCTGGGAGTTCTGTGTGCCAAGTTTGGTTCAATTCCATCGTTGATGGAGTTCAGAATGCTCTTTGATTGTAGGTGAACTATAAATCTCAGCAACTACAACTCCCAAATGACAAAATCATAATTTTTTCCATGATGGTCACTCCTTGTGTTGTGAGACATTTTGTTGCCAAATTTGGTGTGATTTCGTTCATGGGTTCTTTTGTTTTTAAGGTACTCATTATGCACAGAGCATTTATATATATATAGATGACATGGGAAGAGAACTTCAACTCTTGCCCTCCTAAATTGGTCCATTGACACTCACCAAATGGCTTCACCTCTTCTTATTTATTTATTTAGAACTTTTGTATCCTGTTCTTCTCTACCTCTGTAGAGGGACACAGAATGGCTAACAGCAAAATTCAATGCTATACAACAAATAGATCCACATAGTTAAAGCAATGGTATTCCCGATAGTCACGTACGGATGTGAGAGCTGGACGATACAGAAGGCTGAGCGAAGGAAGATAGATGCTTTTGAACTCTGGTGTTAGAGGCAAGTTCTGAGAGTGCCTTGGACCATGAGAAGACCCGACCAGTCCATACTTCAGGAAATAAATCCTGACTGCTCATTGGAGGGAAGGATAGTAGAGACAAAGATGAAGTACTTTGGCCACATCATGAGAAGAAAGGAAAGCTTAGAGAAGACAATTATGCTGGGGAAAATGGAAGGAAAAAGGAAGAGGGGCCGACCAAGGGCAAGATGGATGGATGGCATCCTTGAAGTGACTGGATTGACCTTGAAGGAGCTGGGGGTGGTGACGGCCGACAGGGAGCACTGGCTTGGACTGGTCCATGAGGTCACGAAGAGTCAGAAATGACTGAACGAATGAACAACAACAAACAATAAATAGCATGTATTGTCGAAGGCTTTCATGGCTGGAAGCATTAGGTTCTTGTAGGTTTTTTCGGGCTATAGGGCCATGTTCTAGAGGCATTTCTCCTGACGTTTCGCCTGCATCTATGGCAAGCATCCTCAGAGGCAGTGAGGTCTGTTGGAAATAGGAAAATGGGCTTATATATCTGTGGAATGACTGGGGTCTGAGGATGCTTGCCATAGATGCAGGCGAAACGTCAGGAGAAATGCCTCTAGAACATGGCCCTATAGCCCGAAAAAACCTACAAGAACCTAATAAATAGCATCATAAAACAACATACAGTAAATAAGTCCAACTCAGTCCAAAACGTCATGGCCAAATAACTCTTCGCCTATATCGAATCATCCGTCAATCTGCAAATGCCTGACTCCACAGTCAGGATTTTAGCTGCTTCCTGAATGATACAAGAGGGGGAGCAAGACCTAATTTTGCCGGAGAGAGAGTTCCATAACCAGGGGGTCACCACAGAGAAGGCCCTGTCTCTCGTCCCTACCAAACGCGCCTGCGAATGTGGTGGGACCGAGAGCAGGGCCTCTCCGGAAGAGCTTAAAGTACAACACTCCACAATGGTACCACATATGGAACTCTATTTTTGCAAACTTGAACTGCAGGTGGCCATTCCACATTGGACAGAACCGTCCAGCTACTTCTGCGAGATGTGTTACACATGCATACAATGATGCCAACATAACTCCTGCTTTGACAGGTGACAATACTGGGTTACTTGAGATTTGCCTTTGATTTGTTGCATGATCATATGGCATTTAGGTGAATGTTTGAAAGGGAAATTGCCTATTTTATTGTTTTGGGGAGTTTTCTAGAATTAAGGATTTCTTTCTTCTCCAAGTTTTCTTCCTCCCCATTGTTTAGAAAAATGAAATGCAAGATTTTAGTTTGTGATCATGCTTAAGGCACATTAATTATGGTTGGCAAAAGAACCATGGCTAAAGTTAATTTATGGAAATGTGCACACCATCATACAGCAGTGGGAGGGGGCGATGCACACTTTTCAGAAGGACCATATAATAAGATTTTCACTTAAAAGATTGCTGGGGATTAAAGCAAGTCTACTGTAATGATTTTACTGCTGGCAGAAGGAACATGAAAGAAGTGATGGTGTTTGGTGTAGTTTTATGTACTTTTACAAATTCAAAATGGCACAGCGCACATGACTCCGGGTTACGAAATTGTGGAGCAAATATTATTTGTCTCAAATGCTATGATGTCCACCACATCCGGACGGCAGTAACTGTCCCTGTTTCATCTGCTGCTTCATCAGCATGTTTCTATCAATGGGTCGAACCTGAAGGATTCCACTCCAGCATGTTTTAACAACACAATTCCAATATCCTGGAAAGCCAGTGCTGACAAGACGACTCAAAGCTGACAAGGCTTCGCTTGTTCTGTTCGTGCCTTATTTTTTCACCCTTTTTCTTTCAGAAGGTACCTCAACCTCATCAAAGGCCTTTGCAGACTCCGGATGACAAACTTTGTTCTTGCATGAACAAAGAAGAGGACACATTGTAAAAGACTTCCTTCAGATAGGACACAGAGACTTTTATAGCATCACAAACTGTCAGGTAATGTGGATTATGCATTATGCATCAAAGATTTGGCTCAGTAAGTAAGAAGTGCTTTCTATTATACGTCTTTGACCATCTAGAAACTCCTATCCTCCTGACCTGTAGGTTCTTGTCCTTTTTTGTCATTACGAGGGTTGAATGAAAAGTAATGCCTCCACCTTCATAACTCCTCAACAGATGGCAATACTGGTATGCAGCAGATACTAGCTTGTTCAGTAGACTCTCCTCTACAGTTCCATTTTGATGGGAAGCCTTAGCATTGAATGGTTGTGTTGTTAAAGCGCAAAGTATGGAACCCTGTGCAGACGATCAGTTAATGCGACTTAAGCAACATGCAGTCATTGAATTCTTGACAGCAGAAGGTGTCACCCCAAAGGGGATTCATCAGAGAATGCAAGCTGTTTATGGTGATTGTGTTGATGTAAGTACTGTGCATCATTGGGCGAGTAAGTTTAAAGATGTTGAGGTTACACCTTCTGCTGTCAAGAATTCAATGACTACATGTTGCTTAAGTTGCATTGACCGACCATTTGTGCAGGGTTCCATACTTCGCACTTTAACAACATAACTGTTCAATGCTAAGGCTTCCCGCCAAAATGGAACTGTAGAGGAGAGTCTACTGAACAAGCCAGTGCCTGCTGCAAACCAGTACTGCCATTTGTTGAGGAGTTACGAATGTGGAGGCATTACCTTTTATTCAAACATCATATTTATTAGGAAAGAAGTGTCCTTGGTTACTTTCTCTTTCCTAAGGATGACCAATATCATGCTCTCACCTAACTTGCCATAGCCTACTTGTTGCCTTTACCATCTCACTGCCAAGACCTCCTTTGTCTCGTTGGTATTTGTGAAAGAATGTGCCTTCAAGTTGTCTATCAACTTCTGACCCCCCTATGAATCAACTCAATCTAATGCCAGGTGGAGTCCAATGAATCCTCCTCCCAAAGGAGCCAATCCATCCTTGTGTGCTTTCAAGACATTTCCAACTTGTGTTGACCCTGTAGTGACTCTATCACACAGTTTTCTTGTCAGTTTGCTTTACCTCTCTCTGAGACACAAGATCATCTGAGAGGTTCTGAATCAGGATTGGAACCTCAATCTCCAATAGTCATTGATGGATGGTGACTGAACCGGTCAACACACATTTTGATGCCTCAAATGTTAGACTGGTTTTGGGGTATATTTGACTCAGTGATTCCAAAAATGGCACCAGTTTTCCCATATTTTAATGTTTTAATATTTAATTAAAAGATTATATTGATCTCTAGTCCTCCAGTAACTCTTTGGTCAGTTCCCATCCGTTGTTAGCCATGAATTCACATGGAAGAACAAGAAATTCTGTTGGTGAAAAGAATCATGCTTTTTTATTTTGTAGTTTTTCACATTTGTGGGGGTTCTGTGCACCCTAAACCTAGCAAATGTGGAGCTAAGAATATGCTACTTATTTATTTAACTAAACTAAATTATAATGTGACCCCAATCTTCACTTACCAGACATTTGCTTCTATGTGTGATGGGGGTCGGTTCTCTTGCACTGGCCAACATACATCTTGATACCTCAAATGGTAGACCTGTCTCTGGATATATTTGAAATGCTGATTCCAAAAATGTCACCTGTTTTCCCCATCAATTCTAGTTGTTGAGATACAGAACATATGCCATATATCAGTTGATTTGCTTGCCCATAGAAAACCATGATAATTGCATCTAAGGAACATATAACCTCCCCCTCCCGTTATATCAGCTGCACTGGCTGCCAGTCTGCTACCAAACACAACTCAAAGTGCTGGCTATAGATCATAAAGCCCTATACGGTTGCAGCCCAGTTTACCTGTCTGAATGTATGAACCACCTTGGAGGTTAAGATCTTCTGGGTATGCCCTCTCTCAGTCTCACCTCCTTCACAGGTGCGGTTGGTGGAGACAAGAGACAGGGCCTTCTCAGTGGTGGCCCCTCAGCTGTGGAACTCCCTCCCCAGTAAAATTTATTTATTTATTTATTTACTTTATTTCTATACCGCTTTTCTCAGCCCTCAGGCGACTCAAAGCAGTGAACAACATCAGTACAAAATATCACAAAACAAGTATAAGGCAATTAAAAACAATCATCACATAAATCATTAACATCAGTATAACAATCATTAGCGCCTCAACAGCAAAATCAGAATCCAGTCTCGTCATCCATTATTCCGTATTCCTATGTTCAATTACACTGTTTAATCAAATGCTTGTTCGAACAGCCAGGTCTTCACTTTCCTCCGAAACGCCAGCAGGGAGGGGGCCAATCTGATATCTGCAGGCAGGGTGTTCCACAGCCGAGGAGCCACCACTGAGAAGGCCCTGTCTCTCGTCCCCGCCAAGCGCACTTGTGATGCAGGCGGGACCGAGAGCAGGGCCTCCCCAGATGATCTTAGTGTCCTAGTCGGTTCATAGGAGGAGATGCGTTCGGAGAGGTAAGTAGGGCCAGAACTGTTTAGGGCTTTATAGGCTAAAGCCAGCACTTTGAATTGTGCCCGGTAGCAAACTGGCAGCCAGTGGAGCTGGCGCAACAGAGGAGTAGTATGCTCCCTGAGTGCCGCTCCTGTTAGCAACCTGGCTGCCGAGCGCTGGACCATTTGAAGCTTCCGAGCAGTCTTCAAAGGCAACCCCACGTAGAGAGCGTTGCAGTAGTCTATGCGGGATGTAACCAGAGTGTGGACTACCATGTCCAAGTCAGACTTCCCAAATCAGATCAGCTCCCTCCCTCCTGACCTTCAGAAAGAAATGAAAAACATGGATGTGGGACCAAGCTTTTGAACAATAATTTCCAGTGCAATAAATGAATACGAAATAGTGCAATGACGACTGCAGTGGCTTCAAACTATGATTTTTGATTGTGTAGTTTTAATAATTGGTTTTAATGTTGAGTTGATATGTTTTTAACTTTTGGGTTTTAATGTATATGTTTATTTTATTTGCATGTATGTTTGAGTGGCACCTAACATACATGCCTCCTTTTAAGCCGCTCTGAATCCCCATTGGAGTGAGAAGGGTGGGATATAAATACAGCAAATAAACAAACAAACAAACAAACAAATGAGAGTGGATGCAGTCTATCCAATGCAATTTTCTGAATCAGTGCCCCAAAAATCCCAGGAACAGACCTAAAAATCGAGATATCATTTTTTGGGGGTGGGATGGTATGTGTTATGGATGCTGCCATAAAGTTTGTGTGTGCCACTCTCTAGCAGACCTTTTTTTCAGTGTGCTAAGGTGGTTTTAATACTCTCATCATTAAGTGTCAAGAATCAGCTAACCAAAACTTCACCCAGACATTTTTTTTCCCCAAAAGGAATGTTGTCCTCCATATATACTTCTTCCAGATCCATAGATGTCGTCTCCAAGTAGATCTGTCGGATGGGCACATTTGTTGTGAAATCTTGGCAAAGCGGCTGCCCTCACATCGATGGGAGCGATTCCATTTTGCTGTCAGTTGTGTAATCTGGGCAACTTGGTTACTAGCCATGCGTAAAAGACAGTGCAGAGAAGGAGGGGAATTCTTCTCACGGCATGTGACATTGCACTGTGGAAGTGCGCATTAAATTAGAGTGAGAGGTTATAAGTCTGACAGAAACTTGATCTGTATTCCCTAATTATAGTCTCCCTTTCACAAAACTGACACAAAAATGTTAAGCCAAATTAAATGTTGTCTAATTAACGATCATATACAAGGCTTCAAAAAGAAGAAGAAAAAGAAGAAAAAGAAGGAGACACAGAGGGTGGGGAGGAGAAAGGGGAATGTCTTACATGTTATTTAGCAAAGTAGCATTTCAGGCTTGCAAATGATCAGTCAACATGGATTTCCCATTGTGGTTAACTCGCTACAAGGTTAAGACCATATCACATTCAGAAAGCGAGCCTTTAAAGTGTGCTGTTTAGGACTTTTATTCAGGACTAGCCATCCCCTGCAATGCGTTGCTGTGGCCCAGTCCATGTATATGTGGTTTTTGTATGTATATATGTGTATTTGCTTATATATGTGTGGTGATGGTCACCACACACATATACATATATGAGTGATGGTCACTCGTTGGCCTGATAGGTGTATTGTGTCCAGATTTGGTGTCAATTCGTCCTGTGGAATCTGAGTTATGTTAATCCCACAAACATCAAGTTGACATTTGGGAGTTGTAGTTGCTGGGATTTATAGTTCACCTTCAGTCAAAGAGCATTCTGAGCCCCACCAATGATAGAATTGGGCCAAACTTCCCACACAGAACCCTGATGACCAACAGAAAATACTGTGCTTTCTGATGGACTTTGGTGACCCCTCTGACACTCCTCATGACCCCCCCCCCCGGGTCCCGACCCCCAGGTTGAGAAACACTGCGCTAGGTACTCCAGTGCTACTCTCTAGCAAAAGTTGGCCATAGAATTGCGTTGGAGGACTTAGAGATTCCTCGAGAGTTCTTTTTTTCATTTGGCTAAAAAAATAGAATATTTTGATTCATGGTTTTTCCACTTTCTCAGAAAGTTCAGCCCCTTGGAGACCTCCTTTAAAGGGTAGACTAAACCCCAGAGCAGATTCACTGCTCCACAGACATCCAAGTCATCAGTTGGATCCTGTTCTTATCTTTTGTCCAGCACAAGCAGATCAAAGGATATGTTTGTGTGGAAGAATCCTACTTCTGGTTTACACTTTCAGTCAACCCAGTAAAAAGACAATGAGGATTGGTAATCTCACTCTTCATTCTGGCCAGGGTGCTCCATGCCTTAGCCACCTCCAGATTGGATTACTGTAATGCACTCTATGTGGGGCTACCCTTGAAAACGGCCTGGAAATTTCAGTTGGTCCAACGGGCAGCAGCCAGGTTGTTTACTGGGGCTCCTTACAGGGAGCGGTCAACCCTCCTGTTTAAGGAGCTCCATTGGCTGCCATTCATTTTCCGGTCCCAATTCAAGGTGCAGGTGCTTACCTACAAAGCCCTAAACGGTTTGGAACCCGCCTACCTGCATGACCACATCTCTGTGTATGAACCCACATGATCTCTTCATTCATCTGGAGAGGCCCTACTCACGATCCCACCTCCATTGCAAGCGCGATTGGTGGGGACGAGGGACAGGGCCTTCTCGGTGGTGGCCCCTCGACTCTGAAACTCGCTCCCCAAGGACATTAGGCATGCCCCAACTCTGGCAGTCTTTAAGAGGAGCCTGTAAACGTGGTTGTTCCTGTGTGCCTTCCTAGAATAAGGAAACCCTAAGCAACATGTCCCTAATCACACTTTACTAATGATCTAGGATTGTCTGCTCGCTCCATCTCTCTCCAAATACCTATCCTAGTTATATGTCACCTTGTCATGCCCAGCATTTTTTAAATTTTAATTATTACATTTGGCCCTGCCATAGGTTTTTAAGACATCGTGGTGTTATTGTTACTGTTTATTGCTTTGTTTATGAGTTTATGTATTGTCTGTATTAAAAGGAAGAGGGGCCGACCAAGGGCAAGATGGATGGATGGCATCCTTGAAGTGACTGGACTGACCTTGAGGGAGCTGGGGGTGGTAACGGCCGACAGGGAGCTCTGGCGTGGGCTGGTCCATGAGGTCACGAAGAGTCGGAGACGACTGAACGAATGAACAACAACATTGTCTGTATTGCTGTTGTTGCTGTTTTTATTGATGTATTTGGGCTCGGCCTCTTGTAAGCCACACCGAGTCCTTCGGGAGATGGTAGCGGGGTATAAATAAAGGATTATTATTATTATTATTATTATTATTATTATTATTATTATTCTGCTCTCTCTTTAACCTGGGAGAGATCTGCTCTGAAAAATCCCGAGAACTCACTGAACTTATAAAGACACTGCTTTAAAAAAAGACATACCAGACTATCAAGCAGCTCCTTGTAAAATTACTCATTTACAGCCAACACTATTACTTTAAGTAATTGCAGACGTGGAAAAATTGCAGCAGTCCTTCAATAAATGCACTTAAAATACTCTTTTCTCGTCCAAAGCCTTTCATTAAAGAAAATTGCTACGTACACTTAAACCACTGAAGTTTCTTCATTTTTAAGAGGCAAGAGGAGATTTTTTTTTTTAATCAGCAAACACGTTAAGGCTTTGAACTGAAGAGAACAACACCACTGGAAGTTTGCTTTACTGGAACAGGGTCAGCCCTGCCATTAGGTTATGTGAAACAATGACAATATATCAGTGTTTCTCAACCTTCCTAATGCTGCAACCCCTTAATACAATTCCTCATGTTGTGTTGACCCCCAACCATAAAATTATTTTCATTGCTGCTTCATAACTGTAATTTTGCTCCTGTTATGAATCGTCATGTAAATATCTGATATGCAGGATATATTTTCATTCACTGGACCAAAATTAGCACAAACACAGATATGCCCAAATTTGAATACTGGTGGGGTTGAGGGGGGTTGATTTTGTCATTTGGGAGCTGTAGTTGCTGAGATTTATAGTTAACCTACAATCAAAGAGCATTCTGAACTCCACCAACGATGGAATTGAACCAAACTTGGCACACAGAACTCCCATGGCCAACAGAAAATACTGGAGGGGTTTGGTGGGCATTGACCTTGAGTTTTGGAGTTGTAGTTCACCTACATCCAGAGAGCACTGTGGACTCAAACACATGATGGATCTAGACCAAACTTGGCACGAATACTCAATATGCCCAAATGTGAATACTAGTGGAGTTTGGGGAACATCAAGTTGACATTTTGGAGTTGCAATTGTTGGGATTTATAGTTCACTTACAATCAAAGAGCATTCTGAACCCCACCAACAATAGAATTGGGCCAAACCTCCCACACAGAACCTTCATGACCAACAGAAAATACTGAGTTTTCTGCGGGTTTTTGGTGACCCCTCTGATACCCCCTCGCACCTTCCCAGGGGTCCCAATCTCCAGGTTGAGAAACACTACCATAGATGGAGTAAAACAGTTGTGAAATGTGACTTAAACAGTGGTAATAAATAAATAATACCAGTCTTCATCTGCTTGCCCACAGAAAACCATGACATCCAAAACTCATTGCACAAGAACTTGATGCAGTCTAACCAATGCAATTTTCTGAATCAATGCCCCCAAAAAACCCAGGAAAAGGACTAAAAACCAAGACACCAACCTATCTATCTGACTATCTGTCTGTCTATCTGTCTGTCTGTCTATCTAACTATCTATCTGTCAAGGTTGGGCTGCGTTGTTGATCAGAATGCAGCAATACTGATGCTTATTTATTATTTATTTATTTATTTATTTCTCGCACTTCTACCCTGCCCTTCTCAACCCCCGAGGGAGGACTCAGGGCGGCTTACAAAAAGGCACAATTCGATACCAGCACAACAACAAGGTAAAAAATAAAACATATAAACAGTAATTAAAACAATCCATTATACATCACAATCCCTAAAAACAATCTAGTGCTCAACATTTACCAGCTCATAGTCCGTAAATTCAAATTCCACATTGTTCAATCCATCAATTCTAGTTGTCGCTTGTCCCTTATTTATCCGCCAGATTACCCGAAGGCCTGGTCCCAAATCCATGTTTTTAATTTCCTTCTAAAGGAGAGGAGGGATGTCGATGACCTAATTTCCCCGGGGAGTGAGTTCCACAGGTGAGGGGCCACCACCGAGAAGGCCCTGCTCCTCGTCCCCACCAATCTCACTTGTGATAGAGGTGGGGCCGAGAGCAGTGCCCCCCCCCCCCAGAAGATCTTAAACTCCGAGGCGGGACGTAGAAGGAGATGCGTTCGGACAGATACGCTGAGCCAGAACCATATAGGGTTTTGTAAGTCAAAACCAGCACTTTGAATTGTGCTCGGAATTGGATCGGCAGCCAGTGGAGCTGACATAACAGAGAGGTGGTGTGCTCCCTGTATGATGCTCCGGTGAGTAATCTAGCTGCCTCCCGCTGGACTAATTGAAGTTTCCGAACAGTCTTCAAAGGCAACCCCATGTAGAGTGCGTTGCAGTAATCTATTCGGGATGTAACGAGAGGGTGGACCACTGTGGCCAGATCAGACTTCTCAAGGTATGCGCGCTTCCAGCCTCTTTCTCGTGGACTATCTTCAGTGCCAGGAGGAATTGGGACAGTGATCCTGCTTCTGACTGTTGCACAAAAGAGTATCACAAAAACATGTAAAATATCCATCTGCTGTGTTCTGATCAATAGGAGAATAGACCTCTCCATTGTTCATGGCAGCTACTGTCTAGTAAACCAGGATTGGGAGGCTTTTGCATTCCCAACATATTTCTTAAACTATTGAATAAGTGAAGATTGTGAATATGAATCAGCTATGAAAGTGTAACTCTGGGTTCTTCTCTCATAACAGCAATGGGATATTCCAGCCAATATTTCCTATGGAGAAAATAATATTTCTGTGCATCTGGAAAAATCAAGGAAAGCATGGAGGGAAAGCACATGTATCAGCACTTGTTCTCAGTCTATGCAGAGTCATCAAACCAAGGATGAACCAGAATACTTTTTAAACAGCTTAGAATGGTGGAATCTATAGTACATAACTGGAAATGTTTGCACACCTTCCGTACCTCCGGTCACCATGGTTTTCTTTTTGCTGACCAACGAACTCCTGCATTTGAATCAAGGAGGCTTAAGCTTCTGTATGCCTCCTCAAGGATGGTTGCTTGGAAAGGGCTTTGCTCGGAGATGATAGCCAGGATTAAGGTGGCATTGTACGTTCCTTTGCTCTTTTATGCTCCTGAAGTTGAGAAATTACCAGTGGAGTCACGAGCCGCCTCACTTGTTTCGCCCAGCCACTCCTGGCCTTGTTCAGACCTGTAAGGTGCCTGTCAAACAATCCTGGGCACATGTGAACCAGAACTGACACTTGCTCCAAAACAATTTGGTGGCTTTGTTGGAGGGATGTGCAGGTATGAATGCCAACCTCGCGGGTTGTTTTCTCATTTTTTGGTGCTGTTTGTTTCCCCACAAGTCGCATCACCATATCCTCAGTTCTTACCTCCTTATTCACTTCTCCCCCCAATATATAAAGGAGGTACCATTTATTTGATTTGCAACCTGCCATGTTTCATTTCACCATTAAACTGATTGCACAAGAATATTTTTGACATTTATACCAGTCGATGACATGAGTCCAATCGAAAGAGACTAGCCTTCCTGAAACAATGGTGATAGCACCTAAAAGCTACACAGATCTGATTAGCTCCATGTGAATTTTACACAAAAGTCCCAACATATGAATACATTTCAAAAACAGGAATTTAGCCATTATGCATGGGAAGAAAATGTCTAAAATTACTTGTTGAGTGGAGAATTATATCTGTTAAGCTGATATTTCTCAGTGCATATGCTTTTTTTATTCAATCTCTAGAGAGGGATGATATAATAGAAAGGGGCCATCCAGACAGGCCCTAAAACGTGTCCAGATGCCCGACCACCGTCACCCAAAGCAGTTGCTCTACTCCGAACTCAAGAATGGAAAACGGAATGTTAGTGCGCAGGAAAAGAGATTTAAAGATGGGCTCAAAGCCAACCTTAGAAATTCTGGCATAGACACTGAGAACTGGGAAGCCCTGGCCCTTGAGTGCTCCAGCTGGAAGTCAGCTGTGACCAGCAGTGCTGTAGATTTTGAAGAGGCACAAATGGAGGGAGAAAGAGAGAAATGTGCCAAGAGGAAGGCGCATCAAGCCATCCCCGACCGAGACAGCCTTCCACCTGGAAACCGATGCCCTCACTGCGGGAGAAGTTGCAGATCAAGAATAGGGCTCCACAGTCACCTACAGACCCACCAGTACAATGATCTTGGAAGACTATCCTACTCAGACAACAAGGGATCGCCTAAGTAAGTAAGTATGTAAAATGTGTGCCGTCCCACTTCTTCAAGTGGGATGTCCAGATGATGCCCCACATAAAAGTGACTGCATTTGGCACAAAGCAGAAAAACCCTGATTTGTGAGCAGGAAAGATGTGGGACTTCTTGAAAAACCCATATCTTTCCTGCTGTGGGCAGAGTCTGGACTGCACCTTCAGAAGTCCTGGGATTTCTGAGGGAGCCATCCGCACGGTGATCTCCTATTTTCTGGGCTGAATCAGGCCAGAAAACGCTATAAGACTCTAACCCCCTCCCCAAAACCCCTTAAAAATGGTGAAGGGGTGTACAATAACTGACCTGGCCACCATGAAGCTGCTGCTGGCCCTCTGCTGGCACATAGGAATGATGTGTCAGGAGAAAAATTGCTCCTGACCGCTCCCCTTCTCCTGGCGTGTCATTCCTACATGCCAGCAGGGAGCTAATAATAATATTTATTTATTTATTTAGAACTTTTATATCCCATTCTTCTCTACCTCTGTGGAAGGACTCAGAATGGCTAACAGAAAAAACTCAATGCTACACAAAAAAAAACATTTTAAAACAACATATATACTAAAATAAGTTATAAAATACCTATAAAACCTGTTTGCCTTCTTTAGGAGTCCTTCTTTAGGAGTCCCTTTCAAATCTATGATACTATATCTCTGTGTGTGTGAATCATATCTATCTATCTATATCTATGGCTGGATGGCTTTTTGTCAGGAGGGCTTTGATTACGTTTTCTTGCCCTGGTGAAGGTTGTTGGACTAGATGGCCGTAAATATTTTCTGTTGGTCATGGGAGTTCTGTGTGGGAAGTTTGCCCCAATACTGTGGTTCATTGGGTTCAGAATGCTATTTGATTGTAAGTGAACTATAAATCCCAGTAACTACAACTCCCAAACAACAAAATCATTTTTTTTAGTGATGGTCTCTCACTGGGTTAGTAGGTGTCTTGTGGCCAAATTTGGTACCAATTCATCAAATAGTTTTTGAGTTATGTTAATCCCACAAACAAGATATATTTTCCACAACCTCAACCAGTGTTCATATTCGAGCATATGGAATATTTGTACCAAGTTTGGTCCAGATCCCTCATTGAGTCCACAGTGCTCTCTGGATGTAGGTAAACTACAGTTCCAAAACTCTAGGTCAATGCCCACCAAACCCTTCCAGTGTTTTCTGTTGGTCATGGGAGTCCTGCGTGCCACGTTTGGTTGAATTCCATCATTGGTGGAGGTTCAGAATGCTCTGTGATTGTAGCTGAACTATAAATCCCAGCAACTACAACTCCCAAGTGACAAAATCATAATTTTTGAGTGAAGGACATGCATTGGGTTCTTAGGTGTCTTGTGTCCAAATTTGGTGGCAATTCCTCCAGCGGTTTTTGAGTTCTGTTAATCCCACAAACGAACATTACATTTTTATTTATAGAGATGATTAAGTATTTTATGAGATGTTATTGATTTTGTTTATATGTTTTTGCTTTATTGTAATTTCTTTTGGGCTTGGCCTCATGTTAGCTGCCCCGAGTCCCTTCGGGGAGATGGTGGCAGGATATAAATAAAGTTTATTATTAAGTGTATTAAAGTCTGTCCTGAAGCCCAGCTCAGACTAGAATGTAAGCCTGACTCAACCGTCACACTGTGCCGAAACCTAGTCCTTTTATCCTATTACTTTTGTGAATGAATCCCTGAGGGTCCTTCTAACCATCTCCCAACTAGAGCTCATTAAAGGCCCAGCTCTGACTTTTTCATGTTGTTTCACCAAAAGCAATTATGCTTAAAATGTAATTAAACGTAAAAGAAACAAAAACTCTCCCCTTCTTGCTTCCCGTGTTCCTCTATTTCAGTGTTTCTCAACCTGGGGGTTGGGACTCCTGAGGGGGTCACAAGGGGGTGTCAGAGGGGTCACCAAAGACCATAAGAAACACAGTATTTTCTGATGGTCATGGGGATTCCATGTGGGAAGTGTGAGCCAATTCTATCATTAGTGGAGTTCAGAATGTTCTTTGATTGTAATGTTCTATAAATCCCAGCAACTACAACTCCCAAATACACTGCTTAGCCGGTATTGCACCACCTGACATCCACAGGGAAGTAGCAGCCAATAATGAAAGGACCAAGGCAGAGATATCTCCAGCTCATCCCCTGTTTGGGTATCAGCCAGCATGTCAATGACTCAAATCAAGACATAGTTTTCTTAGATCTACAGAGACCCTCGCTGGAACACCCCAGCAAGCGAGAGTCCAAAAGTGGCAGGCCCAAACCCAGTACCTCAATCCACGGGTGATACCAGATGAGAGACTCCCCCCTGGGCGACTTGGAAGGTGCTGAACAGACTGCGCTCTGGCACCACGAGATGCAGAGCCAATCTTAAGAAATGGGGCTACAGGGTGGAATCCTCGGCATGCGAGTGTGGAGAAGAGCAAACCACTGACAACCTGCTGCAATGCACCCTGAGCCCAGCCACATGCACAATGGAGGACCTTCTTGCGGCAACACCAGAGGCACTCCAAGTGGCCAGATACTGGTCAAAGGACATTTAACCAACTACCAAATTTGCAAAATCTGTGTGTTTTTTTTTTCTTTTTAATCTGTGTGTTTGTTTTGCTCTGTTAGAATTGTAATACAATGGTATGGTTGCTGATGACACGATAAATAAAATAATAACTCCCAAATGTCATGTATTTTCCCCAAACTCCACCAGTGTTCACATTTGGGCATATTGAGTATTCGTGCCAAGTTTGGTCCAGATCTACCATTGCATGAGTCCACAGTGCTCTCTGGATATAGGTGAACTACAACTCCCAAACTCAAGGTCAATGCCCATCAAACCCTTCCAGTGTTTTCCATTGGTCATGGGAGCCAAGTTTGGTTCTAATCCATCGCTGGTGGAGTTCAGAATGCTCTTTGATTATAAGTGAACTATAAATCCCAGCAACTACAACTCCCAAATTACAAAATCAATCCTCCCCCCAAACCCACTAGCATTCACATTTGGGTGTATTGGGTTTTTGTGATCATTTGGTCCAGTGAATGAAAATGCATCCTGCATATCAGATATTTACATTATGATTTATAACAGTAGTAAAATGACTGTTATGAAGTAGCAAAGAAAACAATATTATGGTTGGGGGTCACCACAACATGAGGGACTGTATTAAGGGGTCACGACATTAGGAAGGTTGAGAAGCAGTGCTCTATTTGCTCATGTACTCACATATATTCACGACCCCGGAAGGAAGGAAGGAAAGAAAGAAAGAAAGAAAGAGAGCCTATGAAAGAAATAGGTATGAACTTTTGCAAAGATTCGTTTGGGAAAACTCTACATTTCAAGCACATTACAGTGCGACATTTGCCCAACTGTTCTCACAGCATGCAATTAGAAGTCTAAATACTCGAGGTAATGGGCTTCTAGGGGGATTTCGGCTCGCCGATCTTTTCCAAACAATAATGCAGCGAGACTGGCTGTCCAATGAGGTGTCTTATTGAAATATCCCAGGCCGTTTCACTTGTGACAGCTGTCGTCTCCACCATTTGCACTTACACTGTGTTGCTTTCATTACAAAAATAGAAATTTGTGTCCGCGCTGTTATATTACTAATGCTAAATATTTAATTCCCCCGGGTGCTAATTATGGTCGTGCAGAGGCAACACTGATTCTACTTTTTAATAACAACTGTAAAAGCAATTTGAGCATATTTTTTTTACAATTAATTAAATACATAGTCTACCAGTAACCTCTTGTCATTTTGCCCTCCAGGACCTGCGCTAATTTGTGTGGAATAAAAATGTTTTGAAAAATTAACGGATATGCTAGTCTGCTCCCTGTTATTCTATTAAATTAAAAGGGCTGTCGAATCAACACGATAACCTAATAGTTACAGGCACAGTACGCCTGGCGATGTTGGAGGAAAGCGGAGAAGTAGGACAAGTGTTCAAACACCGCAAATGTTTACGAGAACCTAATTAGCAGAGAAGAGAGGCAATCGGGGAGCATGCTCAAAGCAAGCGTCAGCCTGCGGTGACATGCTAAAAGGCTCTCAAAGACAACATTGTGTGTTCACGGGTTTCCATTAAAGCCAGGCTTTGCTCCGGAGCAGCAGAGCACTCATTGCTTGCCACCTGTGCTTTAGAAGTCTTGCTTAAGTTCCAGAAAATGGAGCCAGGGACTAAATATCCTTAAGGAACTAGCTCCCATCTTATCCTGGAAGCTAAACAAGGTCAGCTCTCATTAGGTGGTCCACGCTCTGGTTACATCCTGTATAGACTACTGCAATGATCTCTATGTGGGGTTGCCTCTGAAGACTGCCCGGAAGCTTCAACTAGTCCAACAAGCGGCAGCCAGATTACTAACAGGAGCAGGGTACAGGGAGCATACTACTCCTCTGCTGCGTCAGCTCCACTGGCTGCCAATTAGCTTCCGAGCACAAGTGCTGGTGCTGACCGATAAATCCCTAAACGACTCCGGTCCAGTTTACCTGTCCAAACGGATTCTCCCCTATGAACCATCAAGGTTGTTAAGATCTTCTGGAGGGGCCCTACTCTCGGTTCCACCTCCTTCGCAATCGCATCTGGTGGGGACGAGGGACAGGGCCTTCTCGGTGGTGGC
The DNA here is from genome assembly GCF_037176765.1 of Anolis sagrei. Taxonomy (NCBI): domain Eukaryota; kingdom Metazoa; phylum Chordata; class Lepidosauria; order Squamata; family Anolidae; genus Anolis; species Anolis sagrei. The sequence goes on from NC_090028.1 coordinate 35,516,474, forward strand.
CCCTCAGCTCTGGAACTCTCTCCTGCTGGAGATTAGATCTGCCCCTTCCCTCCTGACTTTCAGAAAGCTGGTAAAATCTTGGCTTTGGAATATAACATTTGCAGAATGATGATTGAGTCAATAACTGCTGACCACACCGGCGGACGGTGATGAATTTGTGATTTTACTTTGACGACCTGGCTTTTTGTAATTGTATGATCTGTATTTTAATGTATTTTATGTATTAATGTATTACGATGCTATTATGTTTATCCTACTTGTGTTAGCCAGCCTGAGTCCCTCTTCGGAGGTCGATAAGACCAGGTTATAAAAGCTATAAATAAATAAATAAATAAATAAATAAATAAATAGTACTTGGATAGTTAATAGTCTGGTTAGTACTTGGATGGGATGCTGTTAGGTTTCATCCCTGACTGCACAAGTCTCCAGCCCTCAATGAGTAGTTAGCCTAGATCAGTGGTTCTCAACATTTCTTTGCAAATGTCATTCTTGGAGAAAGATGGAGTAGAAATCCAAAAAATAAGTAAGTCTGAACCATTAGCTTGGAATGAAAAGAGTTGCAGTCTAGCAGCATCTGGGGAAGCACATGTTTCCTACCCTTGATCTAGAGCTTGCCAACCTGGTTGATCTTAATGATGTGCTTTTAACCAAGGCCTTTAAAGATGATCCTAAAGCCTGAACACATTCCTAAAGGTGTAGGCAGAATCTACATGAAACCTTGAAAGTATAAAAGCAGCATGCTTCTATACAACAAGTGTTGAGGATGAACAGTTGAGGACTTCTACCATTGTGTCATAATGTTTGAGATCCTGAAGCCAGGTGGTTGCCTGATGGAAGAAACCACACCAGGCGAGAAGAAGCTTTGATCTGTTCCAACAAGACAAAAATATCAGCTTACTTTACTTACTCAGGCCATCCCTCATTGTCCGAGTAGGATAGTCTTCCAAGATCAGTGTACTGGTGGGTCCGTAGGTGACTGTGGAGCCCTATTTTTGATCTGCATCTTCTCCCACAGTGAGGGCATCGGTTTCCAGGTGGAAAGTGGTCCCGGTCGGGGTTGGCTGGACATGCCTTCCTCCTAGCACATTTCTCTCTTTCGCCCTCCGTTCGTGCCTCTTCAAATCCTACAGCACTGCTAGTCACAGCTGACCTCCAGCTGGAGCGCTCAAGAGTCAGGGCTTCCCAGTTCTCTGTGTCAATGCCACAGTTTTTAAGGTTGGCTTTGAGCCCATCTTTAAATCTCTTTTCCTGTCCACCAACATTCTGTTTTCCATTCTTGAGTTCAGAGTAGCACAACTGCTTTGGGAAACGGTGGTGGGGCATCCAGAGAACGTAGCCGGTCCAGTGGAGTTGATTGCAGAGAAGCATCACTTCAATGCTGGTGGTCTTTGCTTCCTCCAGCACGCTGACATATGCCCACTTGTCTTCCCAAGAGATTTGCAGGATTTTCCAGAGGCAACCTGGACACAGCATATTATTTGAGAACACGGAAATGCTGGATCACTCTCACAACCACCATGTCAGACTACACAGAGAAGCCATTGAAATTCACAAGCATGTGGACAATTTCAACAGAAAGGAGGAAACCATGAAAATAAACAAAATCTGGCTACGAGCATTAAAAAATCTAAAATTAGAACAGCACAACAACAGGGAGGAAACAAACAAGGACATCTAATCACCTCTCAACAAAAGATTGCTCCAGGCACTGCCAGGCAATCAAATGCTAATCAAGGTGATCAGTGAAACATTCACACCTAGCTCCAGAAGACAAGAGTCCTTTGTCCCACCTTGGTCATTCCACAGATATATAAACCCTTTTTCCTAGTTCCAACAGACCTCACTACCTCTGAGGATGCTTGCCATAGATGCAGGCGAAACGTCAGGAGAGAATGCCTCTAGACCATGGCCATATAGCCCAAAAAAAACCCCTACAACAATCCTTCTAGGAGTTGCATGTGACATCTGTAGATACTCCATGTCTCGCAGGCATATAGCAGGGTTGGGAGGACAATAGCTTTATAAACAAGAGCCTTGGTATCCCTACGGATGTCCCGGTCCTCAAACACTCTGTGCTTCATTCGGAAAAATGCTGTACTCGCAGAGCTCAGGCGGTGTGGTATTTCAGGGTCTATGCATGCCTGGTGGGGATAATGGGAGTTGGGTTCCAACACATCTGAAGGCCACCAGGATGGGGAAGACCGTCTTAAAATGGAGAAGGATAATGTAGAATTCTCTCTATTCTTAAGTGTATAAATGGGAACAGCCCAAATTAGAACAGAGACGAAAAGGAATTTATAGTCTTGGTTAAAAAGGTAAATTGTGGGTTCTGTTCAAACATTTCTGGTAAGTTTGTGTGTGTGTTTGTGGAGAAAATAGACACATAGAAACGCAACTAAGTAGAAAATGCTTGGGATCTCGAAATATTCACACAGAATACAGCAATCATTGTAGAGTCAGGAAGTCTGGTTGAAACCAACCTATTATTTGGAGTATTTATATGTATATAAAAACGTGGATTCTGTCTATTCCAAGATTACATTTGTTTTCTATCTTGAGTGCTGAATAAACAGCACTTCAATCCTTAAACTCTTAATGCCTGGTCATTATGTGCACTCCGAGGGATGGCTGGAGTTGCTGACCTAATGCAGTCCTTCCTTATGCTATATATGAAACACATAAGACTAGTGTTGTGCAGGTTTAATTAAGGATAACTGCATGGTACTATCCTCAAAACACACAAAGAAGATTAAGCAGCAGGGACAGACCTATTTCAAAAGTTGTTTTCTGGAAAGACAAGGATTAAAAATAGACAGCGTGTGTGTAGCAATGGGAGACTCAAACTTCAGCAAATACCTACCTTTCACATCACTGGAAGGAGACAATCAGACATGAACCAAAGGCTTTTCTCAGTCGTGTTACTGTTTACCTATTCTTTTTTCTATTAAGTCACCAAATCACAGGATTCAGGTTGGGTGATCCATGGGCCCAGAGGCGGCCCTAGGTAATTTTCAACGGTAAGCAAACAGTATTTTGGCGCCCCCCCCCCCCCAACCAATCATTGATATATATTTTCTGTTCGTCGTGGGAGTTCTGTGTGCCATATTTGGGTCAATTCCATCATTGGTGGAGTTCAGAATGCTCTTTAATTGTAGGTGAACTATACATCCCAGTAACTACACTTGCCGCACTTGCTCCCTTGCCTGGCCCAAGAGAGAGAGAGAGAGAGAGAGAGGTGGAGATGCCCACCCTTCCTGAAGGTAGGCGCAAAAACAAAGGAGGGAGCGGAGGTGGGAGATACCTCCAGCCGGAGGGGCTCTCTCTCTCTCTCTCTCTCTCTCTCTCGGTGCCAATGGCTGAAGAGAAAGTCAGGAGAAGAGGCAACTTTTGGTGTGCACGCTGTGGTCTTCAGACACACCTCCGGACCCAAAGTGGGCCAGGCGTGGCGGCTCCACTCCTTGGCTCACCTGCGGATTGGGGAGAGGAGAGGAGGCGGGTGGGGAGCCGGGGATCAGGAAAGGGAGCCGGTCATGGGGAAGGGATCGAATGCGGAGAACGATTGAGTGCCGGCTCTGCTCGCGCACCCGGTGGCCGGGTGGAGCAGGAATGAGAGGGGCTAGGTGAGGCTCAAGGGACCCTTTGGGAAGAGGATCGCCCACCAGCAAGGCAAGAAAGCTGAGGCTCCCCCCGGACTGCTAGGGCTGTTGTGAGCTGAGGGGGCGCTCCTCAAGTGGTGGACGAGGGGCATTTACAGAGGTGCTTCTGTTCCCTTGGCAAAAAAGTGTTCTGCGACCGCTTTCCTTTGCGTAATGGATAAGCCGCCCCTGCATTGGCCCAAAGGACAAGAATGTCCAACTTTTCCCTCTTTGTGGATGAAATCTAAACCGCAACTAGCTGAATAATGGGAAGTGAAATACTGTTAACTATGAATAGCCCCATCTATATATATAGAAATGCTCTGTGCATATGAATACCTTAAAAACAAAAGAACCATTGAACGAGATCACACCGATTTTGGCAACAAAAGGTCTCACAACACAAGGAGTGACCATCACTAAAAAAAAATGATTTTGTCATTCAGGAGTAAAACAACAGCAAAACAAATACATAATAAAACTCATAAAGCAACCAAAAACATCAAAGCAGTAACAATAAAAACAATAAAACAATACACCGTGACACATTTAAAAACTAGGGCCGGGCAAATGTAATGGGTACAGTTAAAAGTGCTGGATATGACAGGTGAAATGTAAGGATTCTAGGGTAGGTGCAATGTGCAGACAGTCTTAAATCTGGGTTTGAGCCTGCCACTTTTGGACTCTCGCTTGCTGAGGTGTTCCAGCGAGTGTCTCTGTAGATCTTAGAAAACTATGTCTTGATTTAAGTCGGTGATGTGCTGGCTGATACCCAAACAAGGGATGAGCTGGAGATGTCTCAGCCTTGGTCCTTTCACTATTGGCTGCAACTTTCCGGCGGATGTCAGGTGGTGCAATACCAGCGAAACAGTGTAATTTCTCCAGTGGTGTAGGGCGCAGACACCCCGTAATAATGAGGCATGTCTCATTACGAGCCATATCCACTGTTTTAGTGTGGTGAGATGTGTTCCACACTGGGCATGCATACTCAGCAGCAGAGTAGCATAGCGCAAGGGCGGATGTCTTCACTGTGTCTGGTTGTGATCCCCAGGTTGTGCCAGTCAGCTTTCATATGATATTGTTTCTAGCACCCACTTTTTGCTTTATGTTCAGGCAGTGCTTCTTGTAGGTCAGAGCACAGTCCAGAGTGACTCCCAGGTATTTGGGTGCGCTGCAATGCTCCAGTGGGATTCCTTCCCAGGCAATAATCCTCAGAGCTCGGGATGCTTGCTGTTCTTAAGGTGAAAGGCACATGTCTGTGTTTTAGATGGATTAGAGATCAGCTGGGTTTCCCTGTAATAGGCAGTAAGAGCACCTAATGCTTCGGAGAGCTTCTGTTCAACCATCTCAAAGCTCCCTGCTTGTGCAGTAATGGCACAATCATCAGCATAGATGAAGCTCTCTGTCCCTTCTGGCAGTGGCTGATCATTTGTGTAGATGTTGAACATGGATGGGGCAAGCACGCTTTCCTGAGGCAGGCCGTTCTTCTGTTTCCGCCATCTGCTTCTCTGGCCCTGGAACTCAACAAAGAAGCTCCTGTTTCGTAGCAGGTTATATATGAACTAACTCGTATATATGAACTAATGTCAAATCATAAAAGGCAGAAAATCCATTAGGTTTCTCTATATTGAACCACCAAATTTACGTGAAACGATATCTGGCACCAATATCTTTGGATCTCCAAACATCGAAGATGGGGAAATGTCTGTTTAGGTGTATTTTTTTCCACTGTAGGAATAATTTACTTCCTGTTTTCCTCCAAGCAAGGTAACGAAGGGACGTGGCATATGGTCCTTCCAAAAGGACACCAAGATAAAATATGACAGGTCAACGTGGCGATAAGATCAAATGAAGGCAAACTGAACCACACTGGAAATGAAATGTGTGCACACCGTAAATAAAGGAAGAGGAGGGGAATGCTCCCACTGTTGTTGAATTATGAACGAGGTCTGCCGCTCCAGCTGTTGCCGTCAGCCCAAGGACATCGGTCTAGCTGGGAAACACAGCCTTTCCTCCATGAGAAAAATAAAAAAGAATTAAGTTAAAGAGGACTGGACAGTGAGAGAGGATGAATGAACAGAGCCATTTTATACTATTAAAGCAAATGTGAGAGAAAAACTATGTCATAATTCATTTTTGAAAAACTGGAGGGCAAGGAGGGATAGCCATCACTTACCTTTTAAAAACAAATAAATACCAGTACCAAAGCTAGGCTAGACTGGATAAGTGTCAGAAAGAGAAAGACGCCAGACAACAAGAAGCTGACAAATTATTTTAGACTAGCCATCCCCTGCCACGCGTTGCTGTGGCCCAGTCTAGTGATATGGAAAATAAAGTAATAAGAAAGTTTGGGTTTCTAACATATATAATTTCTTCATGCTTTTGGATAAACAGTATTTCTTGTTGTTTCTTTGTCATTGCTGATGTGGAGATTGTCTGATTTGCCTACTCTGGAACATGCAACATATAATTGTCCTTCTTTAGGGGTCTCTTTCAAATCTATGATACTATATCTGTGTGTGAATCATATCTATCTATCTATATCTATGGCTGGATGGCTCTTTGTCAGGAGGGCTTTGATTATGTTTTCTTGCCCCGGTGGAGGGAGTTGGACTGGATGGTCTTAAGTATTTTCTGTTGGTCATCGAGGTTCTGTGTGGGAAGTATGCTCCAATTCTGTCGTTCATGAGGTTCAGAATGCCCTTTGATTGTAGATGAACTATAAATCCCAGCAACTAGAACTCCCAAATGTCTATTTCCCCCAAACTCCATCTGTGTTCATATTTGGGCATATGGAATATTTGTGCCAAGTTTGGTCCAGATCCATCATTGTTTGAGTCCAAAGTGCTCTCTGGAGGTAGGTGAACTACAGCTCCCAAACTAATGGTCAATGCTCACCAAACCCTTCTAGTGTTTTCTGTTTGTCTTGGGAGCCCAGTGTGCCACGTCTGGTTCAATTCCATCATTGGTGGAGTTCAGAATGCTCTTTGATTGTAGGTGAACTATAAATCCCAGCAACTACAACCCCCAAATGACAAAATCAATTTTTTTAGTGATGGTCACTCCTTGGGTTATTGGTGTCTTGTGTCCAAATTTGGTGTCAATTCATCCAGTGGTTTTTGAGTTATGTTAATCCCACAAACGAACATAGCATTTTTATTTATATAGATAAATCAATGGTTAATGAGCATTACGGGTGTTGATATTCAACTATTTCATTCCCAATGCTGAAGATAAAATAACTTCTGCTATTTTCTCCCTGCTGAAAAGAAAACAAGTACTGTATATACTTGAATATAAGCCGACCCGAATATAAGTCAAGGCACCTAATTTTGCCACAAAAAAGCTGGGAAAATGGATTGGTTCGAGTATAAGCAAAGGATGGGAAATGCAGCAGCTACTGGTAAACTTCAAAATGAAAATTGATACCAATACAATTACATTAACTGAGGTATCGGTAAGTTAAATGTTTTTGAATATTGACATAAAACTGTAATTTAAGATAAGACTGTCCAACTCTAATTAAACCATTATTCTAACCTTCTTCAATGTAAATGTGCTTATTATTATTTATAATAATAATGTTATTTATAACTAGCCGTCCCCTGCCACACATTGCTGTGGCTCTCATGGGGGTTCTGTGTGGAAGGTTTGGCCCAATTCTGTCATTGGTGGGGTTCAGAATGCTCTGTGATTGTAGCTGAACTATAAATCCCAGCAACTACAACTCCCAAATGTCAAGATTCTATTTTCCCCAAACTCCACCAGTGTTCACTTTTGGGCATATTGAGTAGTTGTATAGAGTTTGGTCCAGATCCATCATTGTTTGAGTCCATGGTGATATCTGGATATAGGTGAACTACAACTCCCAAACTCAACGTCAATTCCCACCAAACTCTTGTAGTGTTTTCTGTTGATCATGGGAGTTCTGTGTCCCAGGATTGGTTCAATTCCATCATTGGTGGAGTTCAAAATGTTCTTTGATTGTAGGTGAACTATAAATCCCAGCAACAACAACTCCCAAATTACAAAATCATTTTTATTAGTGAAGGACATACATTGGCCTGATAGGTGTCTTGTGTCCAAATTTGGTGTCAATTCGTCCAGTGGTTTTTGAGTTCTGTGAATACCACAAACGAACATTACATTTTTATTTATATAGATAATAATGACTATAATAATAAATGAAATATCAACAATAATAAATAGAGTAAAATAATAAATATAATAATAACAATAATAAAGTAAAATAATAAATGTAATATAGACAATAATAAATAGAGAAAAATAATAATATAATAAAAACAACAATAATAAAGTATAATAACAACAACAGAGTAAAATAATAAATAACCTTTATTCAAGTATAAGCCGGGGGGGGGGGGCTTTTTTAGCCTAAAAAGGGGGCTGAAAAACTAAGCTTATACTCAAGTATATACAGTACTTCTGGGCAATTCTCCCTTAATCTTTGCCCATCCTGAAGTGTTTCGGAGAATCATTCTATGCAGAAATACAGGCAGGTGTTTTGAATGAAAATTGTAAGGTTTTGCACAATACAAAGAGAGTTTTTTTTTTGTAGGAACGTAATTATTTGCTAATTTTCTCCTAGAATCAGGCAAGAAGTGATATTTTTCTCACTGCAAAAAAAAAAATCTTTCAAACCTGTGTGGTTTGGGAGGGCTATTCATAGTTCAAGGTGTTTTCTGTACAAAATTTCCAAGCATTTTTATGTGTACAAAAAATAGTGTCATATACCCATTTTCCATGCGTACATTATTTTTTTTACACAAAATGCTATCTAATGCACAGGAAATGCTGTTTGATGTGCAAAAATATGACCCACACATTTTGCACAGAACATGTATGAAAATTTGTGTTACCGGGACTGTGGAGCAGCTGGCTGGGAGTCAGCTGCATTAAGATCACTACTGACCAAAAGGTCATGAGTTCGAAACCAGCCCGGGTCAGAGTGAGCTTCTGACCATTGTGTGTAGCTTGCTGTTGACCTTTGCAGCCCGAAAAACAGTTGCATCTCTCAAGTAGGAAATTTAGGTACCACTAATTAAACTAATTTATGACATCATAAAAATCTCCAGCAAGGTACTATTTACTTGGGTTTACAGATCTAGATCTACAATTAAATGAACAAGAAGATAAGCTTTTTACATTTATCACAACTGCCGCCAGAATTGTCTTTGCAAGAGAATGGATGCAAGAATTAAATCCACCTATAGAAGAGTGGATAGAGAAAATTAGGGAAATTATGGACATAGATGAATTGACTTTTTTGTTAAAAAAATATGGGCAATACGTTAAAAAGAACAAATTGGGACCCTCTCCACCGCTACTTGGAGAAAGTGCGAAAATAGAAGACACGATAGACATTTATTTTTTAGGGATTTTTTTTTAATAATAAAAAGACATTAACCAAGAAGATGGAATGGAAGTCAATTTTCTTTTCTTTTTTTCTTTTTTTGTGTATTATTATTATTTTCATTTTTCACTTTTTATTACTTTCCCCTCTTTTTTCCTCTCTTTATATACATCTTTTTCTCTCTTTCTATATTATTGTTCCCACTCTTTCGTTGTATTATGGAAAATCTTTTTAAAAAATAAAAAATAAAAATCTCCAGCAAGAATGCAAAGAATGAGGAAGTACTTCATCATTGTCACAAATGGATGGTGAAGCGACATCTCCCCTGGTGGCCAGAATAACCTCATGAAAGCTGGAAAGTTAAATAGCCTCTGTGTGTCTGTCTATATATGTTGTGTGTCTGTGGCATTGAATGTTTGCCATGTAGATGTACATTGTAATCCACCCTGAGTCCCCTGTGGGGTGAGAAGAGCAGAATATACATACTGTAAATAAATAATTTCATTTCAGCACTAGAGAAACATGTTTTTCAACAATTTTCCCAATATTTTCTAGTGTTTTCTGCAACCTCTATTGTTTTGTATGTGGCAGGGCTTTCCCCGCCACCCGAACCCTACAACAGCTAGCCTTGCTAATGTCAGATATTGGAAAACTAGTCTAAAATCATACTGAAATGTAAGACCCAATGGAAGAATCACTTTAATGCATCTTTCTTGTTTGCTCTATTCTGTCTGACTTCTGTCTAAATGTTTTGAGTCTATTTACTGTCGAGTTTTCTTTGGGAGCTGGAATTGTGTAGCAAACTGAAGGTGAAATGCTTGAAAGCCCAGATTGGCCCAACACAAATAGAAGAGTTTGTGTGCGTATCTGTATCTATATCTAAATTGCAAGCTTGATTACATTTTAGAGCATAATCCATCTTCAGAGGTGAATTTATAGAGAATCTTTATGAGGAAGGGCAGGCATTGATTTGCTCCAGGCTCCTGGATGGACTTAAGAGACGATTCTTTCGATTGGCAAAAATTTACTTAATGCTGCAAGCATTTTAAGCAGGAGGATTGTTTACGTGGGAGTGGAGGCCTTTCTCTTCTGCTTTTCCCCTTTTCTTTCTACCCAGTCGTGAGCTATGAACAACGGCCGTGGCTAAGTGTTTAAATGATGACACCATTATGTGGAGTAAGTTTTGAAACGAGAGATTCCCATCAAGAAATGCACCTGCTTTCCCATCTCCTTCGAAATCCTTCCGTTGGCGGCTGTGGGAATGATGATTGATTTGTTTGTGACAGATTGTAGGAAACAGCCATTGATTTTTCAATATTTTTACCTTAAAATTATTTACAGTTGTAACCATGGGGATATATTTCCATGGGCTGTCGGCTTCTGAAAGACGGGGGATAATATTCCCTGGGTCTCTGACAAGACAAATTACCTGTAATGACTGCAGTAGCTGAAGGGTATACTTTTATTTTAAAATATGTCAATAACCTCAGTGACTAAACGAATATTGATTCAGCATAATGAAGCCTGAGTAATGTGAAAATGAGCTCTTCAAAGGCAGGCAAAGGGAGAGAGGCTCTCTTCTCCCCTCCCCGGCTAGCTTGTAGCAAAAGCAGCTTTTCATTCTTTACGGCTGGCTGTCGAAAATATGCAGCCTAATAAACAAGTTGCCATTAAACAATGGAGGGAAAATGCCGAGCTGCTCAATGCCAACGGCCATGACACACAGCGCATTTCTAAGAGGTGGGAGTGCTTGCGTGGGAAAGTTGTTGGCCTTTGGGCAGACACTGCAATCTGCAAGATAAAGTGCTAGTGATCCATGAACACCATGGTCAAGGGTCATAGCTCACATTTTGCACACAGAGGTCAACACCATCCTGTCAGTGAAGTACACATGTCTAGATCCAGTGTAGGTCTATCTATGATTTTGTTTTGGTGGTTGAGGAGGTTGGTATTCTCCTTCTCCATCTGCGATAGTCAAAGCCTCCCAGGACTCCTTGTTTCATTGAGATAGCCCTCCATGGCCAACATCTGGCTATGGAGGGATGCACTGGAGAAAGTTTTGGCTATCTTACTGTTGTTGTTGTTCATTCGTTCAGTCGTCTCCGACTCTTCGTGACCTCATGGACCAGCCCACGCCAGAACTCCCTGTCAGCCATCACCACCCCCAGCTCCTTCAAGGTCAGTCCAGTCACTTCAAGGATGCCAAGCTACCTAGCCGACTGGCCTATGAACCCACTAGGACTTTGAGATCTTCCGGGGAGTCCCTGCTCTCGATCCCGCCAGCCTCACAAGCACGGCTGGCAGGGACAAGAGATAGGGCCTTCTCGGTGGTGGCTCCCCGGCTGTGGAACGCCCTTCCCACAGACATTAGATTAGCACCATCACTAATGGTATTCCACAAAAAAGTAAAGACCTGGTTATTTGTGCAGGCGTTCGAATAATGAATGCAATGAATGGTAATGACATAGGAATGGAACAATGGATGAGGAATCTGGATCTTGTTTTTAGTAATGAGACGCTAGTGAATGGTTACTGTAGTAATTGTGTACTAACTGTGTATTAGATTAGGTTGTTAACTGTTTTTATATTGGTACATTGAATTTTGCTGTTTCCTGTGTGTTGTGAACCGCTGTGAGTCGCCTCTGGGCTGAGAACAGCAGTATAGAAGTAAAGTAAGTAAGTAAATAAATAAATAAATAAATAATCCATCCATCTTGCCCTTGGTCGGCCCCTCTTCCTTTTGCCTTCCACTTTCCCCAGCATAATTGTCTCCTCTAGGCTTTGCTGTCTCCTCATGATGTGGCCAAAGTACTTCAACTTTGCCTCTACTATCCTTCCCTCCAATGAGCAGTCGGGCTTTATTTCCTGGAGGAAATCTCACTGTAGCTAGATACCATACAATGATATCCTTCATATTGGTGGATCTCAACAAATGATGTTGCATCTGGTGAAGAGGACATGTCCAGATGTTTCTTCTGCTGTAATATGGAAAGTGCTTTGGTAAGTCCTGGGGTGCCATAGCATAGTTCAACATTAGGGACATTACACTATAGTTAGTGATGTAACATATCAGCTTAAAATCTACAGGTCCAGTTCTTACCATTTGGCGACATAGGGCTAGGAAAGAATGCTTTCTGGCTCCAGAAAGCTATTGCCACTCAATGCTGACAACTAGGTATGTTTAGGTTCGGTCGGAAATTTCATAATTCGGAATAAATTCAGAAAGATTTCCTTTTTGAAGGAATTTTGAAGTTTTTAAGGAAACCGGAAGTCTCTTTGCCCTTCCGAAGCTTTTTCCACCATTTCTCTTACGAATCAGTAAGTGAGTCGGAAATGATTCAGCTTTTCAAACCAGTGTGGATGGATTCCCTTCGTTTCCTTTCCCTCCCGCATCAGTCTTGGGCGAGAGAAGCAGTTTAACCTAGTTTGGATGGATTCCCTTTGGTTTCCTTTCTTTCCCACGTCAGTCCTCGGGGAGAGAAGCAGTTTAACCCAGTATGGATGGATTTCTTCCCTTTGATCCCCCCTTTTGGAATAAAACAACTACTTTCAAAGCAAAGACCAGCCAATGAAACAGGATTTAACACTTTGAAACCATTAACAAAGGATTTAGAAATCTCTGAAGTTTTGAAAAGTTTTGAACTTTTTTTGTGAAAATCGGAATTGACTTTAGATCCGAATCACCAGTGTCCCCTACATCCGAAACGAGTTTTGAACCTTTTTTTAATCAAACAAGCCTACAGACAACACTAGTTTTGAAGAACCAATAGTCTATCTCAAGACAAGACAGCTTCCTATGTTTCTATGTGAGGGTATTGTTTTCTAATCTGTTGTTCTCCGGGTGTTTGGGATGACAATTTGCTGACTCTTGGGGAAATATCACATCAGAGATCTAATGGGAAGGTCCGTCTTTCTCTTATGCCTGATTTGCTCCTGCTACAATGCTAGGAAATGTAGTTCAGGGAAGCCAAGGCCCTCTCTGGCTAAGAATTCCAAAGGCTCTGTGTTAAACTACATTTTCCAGAATTCTGCAGGAGCAAACCAGGTTATAGGAAAAGGTGGACCTGTGCTTTAGAAATCTAATGTGATATTGTCCTTAGTTATGCTAGAAATGGCTGGAGCCTCCTATTCCAAAGCAAATGGCTGTAATACATAAATGGGGACAGTCACATTCACTCAAGATAACACTGTCAATAACTACCAGTTTTGGTGGTTATATACAGTAGGCCCTCTGAGACTGAGAGACTAAGTGTGCAGAACCCCCACAAAAGTAGGAAATTGCAAACAAAAACATGTTATTTCTGTTTTTACCTAAAAGAACACCTATCCAGGAATATCTAGGTCCTCCAGAATGATTCTATGGTCAACTTCTGTTGAAAGTTGTCAAAATCCAGTGGAAATTGACCATAAAATATCTCTGGAGGACCTAGACATTCCTGGAAAGAACCACATTAATCAAATATACTGATTCTAGGTCCTCCAGAATGATTCTATTGTCAACTTCTGTTGAAAGTTGTCAAAATCCAGTGGAAATTGACCATAAAATATCTCTGGAGGACCTAGACATTCCTAGAAAGAACCACATTAATCAAATATACAGATGTGAAAGGCTAACTATATTAATTTCAACATAAAAGCCAATAGCAGAGAGCCTACCTTGCATAGTATATATCTACACTCATGTTGTTACTTGGTAGTTGTGTTCCACCACCTTTCTGCTTAATACAGATATTGTGTAACTGGTTAAGTATCTGTCAATACCCCTAGTTTTATTGTCCCATTGTGCAATGGAGGCTACACAGTATTTGCTTTCACAAGCTGAGTAAATAAAGCAGTATGTTCAAGGCTCAGAGAAATAGCTATGCACCATCCAAAAATATGTAACTGCATGGATGAGATCCTGTTGGTTAATCCCAACTAGAGTAGACCCATTCAATATGTTGTTGAACCGTGAACCAATGCATCCAATTGATTTAATGGATCTACCATAACTGGGACCAAAACAGGATGTGAAATGATAACATTTGTGGACCACCTATATGTTGTTGTGTTCTTTCAAGTATCATAGTGACACTAAAATGAACCAATCATGGGATTTTGTTGGCAGACTTTGTTCAGAGGTGGCTTGCCCTTGCCTTCCTCTGAGACTGAGAGAGTATAACTTGCCCAAATTCATCCAATAGGTTTCTATGGCCGTGCCAGCATTCAAAGCCTGGGCTCTCCGTGTCCTAGTCCAACACTCAAATCACTACCCCACATTGACTCTTGCCTATGCAAGCATAAACTGCATATGTCTATTGGACAATGGTGGGTGAAATACAACTGTGCCTGAAAAGGAATTTGCATGTGTGCATGAAAAAGAGTTTCCAGATGGAATGTTCCTTAATCAACCAGAACATATGCAGGAGGCTGCTATTGAACTCTTGTCCTCTGTGTGAGCATATGGTTGCTCATTGTGTGAACAGAATGTTGGATTTGACCAGCCTTTCATTGAATCGATCCGAAAATGTGTAAATGACTGGTCTTGCAAAGAAGTAATTCAAGATCACTTTTCCTGTTAACACAAAGTTGTTAGATAGAAATGTCGCAGCATTATTAGTCATGGAAACAATACTGTTTGATGAACATGTGATATATTGATAGCACCTAGGCAATGACTGGGAATGTCATGATGCAATACTTAAGGGGGTGTGGTAATGGCTGAGTAATAACATATGAGAGTTATTGCCTACGCCAGTGTCCCTTACTGATGACCAGAGGTGGCCCTAGGTAATTTTCAACAGTAAGCAAACAGTATTTTGGCACCCCCCCCCCCCAACCAATCACTGATATATATTTTCTGTTTGTTGTGGGAGTTCTGTGTGCCATATTTGGTTCAATTCCATCATTGGTGGAGTTCAGAATGCTCTTTGATTATAGGTGAACTATACATCCCAGTAACTACAACTCGCATATGTCAAGGTCTATTTTCCCCCAAGAGCGCCTCAAGAGCACCCCTGGGCAAAATCAACTATACTGCAAATGCTTACTTTGCGTAATGGTTGAGCCGCCCCTGCTGATGACCTATCAGCAGTTGGCTATATAAGGAGGATGAATGAATCCATCTTTCTCTCTCCTGTGTGACTCAGTGTAAGTATCAGCCTGTGTTGTATGTGACTGTCTGATGACTCTGATTATTTGCAGGTACAAGTAAAGTGGAGCTGTGTATCCTGTTTGTACGTTTGTCTATAAGAGTATTGCAATGTGAAGATTAAAGTCTCTGGGTATTTTGGATGAAAACCTGAATCCATGATTTTACTACACAATGTGTAGAGATAAGGTCAGATACTGGTAGTTGGACTCTGCTGATAGATGGGTGAAGCATGTTTCTGCTGTGAAAAGACTTTGTCGTGTATTTTGCTTGCTTCTGGGAGGCTTGTTATCCAGATTGCAGAAGTTCAAGAAAGTCATGATTTGGAAACTTTAAATCACTTCATGACCAACATATTGTGTCCAATTCTGGGCACCACAATTGAAGAGAGATATTGACAAGCTGGAATGTGTCCAGAGGAGGGCAACTGAAGAAGAGCCTGAAGAAGAGAAGGCTGCGAGGAGATATGATAGCCATGTATAAATATGTGAGAGGAAGCCACAGGGAGGAGGGGGCAAGCTTGTTTTCTGCTTCCTTGGAGACTAGGACGCAATGGAACAATGGCTTCAAACTACAAGAGAGGAGATTCCATCTGAACATTAGGAAGAACTTCCTGACTGTGAGAGCCATTCAGCAGTGGAACTCTCTGCCCCGGAGTGTGGTGGAGGCTCCTTCTTTGGAAGCTTTTAAACAGAGGCTGGATGGCCATCTGTCAGGGGTGATTTGAATGCAATTTTCCTGCTTCTTGGCAGAATGGGATGGACTGGATGGCCCATGAGGTCTCTTCCAATTCTTTGATTCTATGATCCCTTGACAAAATTTACAAAAATTACAAAGAATCCACATAGCAATTCCAACTGTGACCATTTTCTCCAAAAATAATAATGGAGACATTGGGAGACAATACCAATCAGAAGAGGAAGCCTGCTTAGAAGATGTAGGCCCCTTTTACACAGCTGTATAAAATCCACATTGAACTGGATTATATGGTAGTGTGAACTCATAAACCAGTTCAAAGCAGATATTGTGGATTATCTGCCTTGATACTCTGTGTTATATAACTGTGGAAGAGCCACAGGTTTATTGTTGTGTGCCTTCAAATCATTTCCAACTTATATGAACCCTACATCAAACTTTTCATGGTGCTTTCTTGGGGAAAAAAACCATTCACAGAGAGGTTGCTTTGTCTGCCTCTGAGGTTGAGAGTGTGGCTTGTCAGTGGGTTTCCATGGTTGAAGAGAAACTCAATCTCAGGTCTGCAGAGTCATAGTTCAATGTCTGCACCACTACCTCACATTGGCTCTCAATAAGAAGATAACCATTTTTAAATATCCAAAAGAATGCCATGTATAACATTGGAAAAGTTTGCCTTTTTGGTTCCCTAGAGACTACGAGGGTTATCCGGAAAGTAAAATTACAAGATTTTTTTTTAATTCAAAGAATGAATATATTTTAATAAAACTTACATGGATTGCAGCATAGGGGTTGCATTATTTTTCCACATAATCACAATTCAGTTCAATACATTTTGTCATCTGTGGGATGATTTTTGATGCCTGTATCATAGAAGTTTTCAGCCAGTTTGT
This sequence comes from Anolis sagrei, assembly GCF_037176765.1. Classification (NCBI taxonomy): domain Eukaryota; kingdom Metazoa; phylum Chordata; class Lepidosauria; order Squamata; family Anolidae; genus Anolis; species Anolis sagrei. The sequence continues at coordinate 35,533,199 of NC_090028.1, forward strand.
CATTTTGATTTTCATCTCATTGTTGGCAGAAAAGTGTTTTCCACCAAGGTGTTCCTTCAATTTAGTGAACAGAATATAGTGATATTTGCTGAGTGTGAGATTGGGGCTGTGAGAGGCGTGGCTTAAAACATCCCACCAAATGAAGACAACAACTCTTGTGTTGCATAAGCGATGTGCGGACGCGCATTGTTATGAAGGAGACAGACTCTTGCCGTCAATATCCCATGACATTTGTTTTGGATGGCTCTGCGAAGTTTTATCATGGTCTCACAATATATTCTGTACCCATTTTGTCACATGCTGTCTTGACATTACGTCCTCTCCCTAAACTGAAATGATTTTGCAATGAATTGCAGTAGTGTCCATGTCCTTAGCATTTAGGTAGCATATTACAGTATGAACTTTGCACTTGGAGGGAAATGGAATGAGGACACTCATCTCTAATCTTCACCACAACACCTGTCGATGAGCTACTGATGACTGGCACTGCTCATTCACTTCTGCTGGCTTCTCACTACATGGCAATGATACCAACTGTTGAATGAAAAGTAATGCTTCCACCTTTGTTGCTTGGTTTTGGATGAGAATATTTTAATAAATCAAACGCAGAAATAATCCTTAGAATGTGCTCTTTAGCTACCACTATTCACTTTTCCACATAATCACCAAACAATTGGATACATTTCTGCCAACGATGAACAAGTTTTCTGAAGCCGTCATGGAAGAAGTCGACACTCTGTTTCGGCAACCAGTGTCTCACAGTTCTCTCATTCTGGGTACCCATCATGTACAGATCTTCTGATAGCCAAGCAAAGCAATAATGTGACCCACACGTTCTAGTGAAATGCTGATTGTGCTTGAAATTTCACTCTGAGTGATAAGACGATTGTCCTGAATCAATCTGTCAACCTTTTGCTTGTGAAACTTGGTGGTTGCTGTCACAGGACGTCCAACTCTTTGTCACGCAAGTCAGATGTTCCCACCTCAACATCTTTAAACTTACTTGCCCAACGACGCACAGTACTCACATCAACACAATCACCATAAGCAGCCTGCATTCTCTGATGAATCTCCTTTGGGGTGACACCTTCTGCTGTCAAGAATTTAATGACTGCACATTGCTTAAGTCGCATTGACCGACTGTCTCCGCAGGGTTCCATACTTCACACTTTAACAACATAACTGTTCAATGCTAAGGCTTCCTGCCAAAATGGAACTGTAGAGGAGAGTCTACTGAACAAGCCAGTACCTGTTGCATACCAACACTTCTGCATTTCTGTATATGAACCCACGCAATCTCTTCGCTCATTTGGAGAGGCCCTGCTCGCGCTCCCACCTGCATCGCAAGCGCGATTGGTGGGGACGAGAGAGAGGGCCTTTTCAGTGGTGGCCCCTCGATTCTGGAACTCACTTGGGACATCAGGCATGCCCCAACTCTGGCAGTCTTTAGGAGGAGCTTGAAGACATGATTGTTCCAGTGTGCCTTCTCAGAATAATGATCCCATAGCACTTTGTCCTCCAAAGCACTTTATATTGTTTTAGGTCTGCTTGTATGTTTCCACAAACGCCCCATCACTTTTTCGCCCATGTCCAGCATTATTTTAAAATTTTAATTACATTTGGCCTACTCATAGATTTTAAAGTGTGTTGTCCTATTGTTAATGCTTATGTTCCACCTTGGTCCATATATCAAAGGGACAATGTATTGGGAATCTCACATCAGAACAACATATTTTATGTGTGGCCAAGACCCAAAAATAACATATAAAACAGCTCTGTACTTAAACAAAACAATACATCTGAGAACCACATATGTAGGGCTGATTGGGATAAATTGTAGGGGTGATAATGAAATATGATGTATATACTCAGCTTGATCAGTTTTATCATGTCTTATCATATTTATTTACTGTATTGTTATAAGTGTCTTATTTCAACTTACTATGTGGAGTGTGATCAGGTCTTGTCAGGCCTTGTTGTTCTGTTTCTTATTGTGATATGGCCTAAGGGCTAATCAATAAAATTACTACTATTGCTTATGTTATTGTTTTATTGTCTTGTTTGATTTTAATTGCTTGTATTGTTGTTGTTGTTATTGCTTGTACTGTATTATTCAGGGCTTGGCCTCATGTAAGCCGCACTGAGTCCCCTGGGAAAATGGTAGCGGGGTATAAATAAAGATTATTATTATTATTATTATTATTATTATTATTATTATTATTATTGAGGAGTTATGAAGGTGGAGGCATTACTTTTCATTCAACCCTCGTACTTTTCAACTTGGATCTCTTTTCTTGACAATCCAATCCATTGGTGAAGGACATGGCCCCATTCTAAGAGTGGCCACGTCCAAGAATACCTGAGGTTGGCTCATAGTAGAGTCAGACCACTATTTCCTAAAGAAATGTCTGTGGGTTTACTCTTTGCTCATTCTTCCTGCTACAGCCAAGATTTAGCAAACAAAAGCCTGAGCTAGCAACATCCGTGAATGAGGGGAGACATTCTTCATGAGTCTTGTGCAAAGTCTTTTTCGCTTGCCGTAACCAACGCATGGAACCGATCCAAGCTGAAGGGCAAACCCTCCAAATCTGAAGCAGTTATCAAAGGCAATGAAACCACTCCCTGGAGAAGTGAAAGCGACTGATGAGTAAGCGTTCTGAGTTTTACACCTGCTTCTCAAGGCAAAATATCCAGTGCGCCGATCACTCAGCAAGAGACATATTGATATAAGACTTTAAAAATAAAAAGAGTCAGGACATCCTGTTCTTCATTTTCGGCAGCCCTTCCTATGCAACCTTTCGAGAACGGGCAAATGTGCTCTCGACTCTTGTCCAACCTGTTTTTGAGCAAATGTTTTAGCATTCCTTTGCTTGGAAGAAGGGGGAAATAGAAAAGAGATTATCCTCTCCTAAAATAAGTGGTTTTTAATTAACGTAAAGCCAAAAGGGAAAAGAGGGTGGGGAAATTTCATTTGGTGCGCACGGCAATCAAGTCGAGCCATTCCACTCATTTTTAACGATGTTACTAATTTCAACACTCCTGCCAAGGAAGTAGGAGGGAAAGGATTAAAACATTCTCTTAACAGTGTACTCAATTTGTGTGTTAACAGTTTCTGTGAAGTGTTACAGTCATCACATTTTTAAGATACACTGCGTAACAGTTTTTTTTAACTGTTACGACCCCAGTATCCAGGAGTTCATAGGGATATATGAAACTACGGATAAAGCAAAGTTAAAAAAAAAAAAAAAACACAGGAAACAGATCCATGTATATCTCGAAAGAAATGTCAAATGACACCTCAAATGTACCTTTTGAATATGCCCGATGAAGAATTAGAAAGAAAATTTGGAAAAGTTCTGTTTTACATGACAATGACAGCTTGAATAGTATGTGCCAGATATTGGAAAACCCCAGAGATACCTCTTTTAGAAGAATGGGAAAAATATATTACAGTGTGCCGGTACAACTGCACTAGGAGCTCCAATTTTGTTTGCTTTGCATTGAATGTTTGTTGTAGTCCTAAGTTTCAGGGACTTTGCAGATAGGTGGCTTTTTTTGGCTGCAATCATAGGGCAAGCCACCTGTCTATTATCGTTAGGTTCCCTGGTCCCGCCCCTTTTTGAGTTTTTTGAGGGAATAGGAGCCTTTTTGAGTCCGTCCACACAGAGTAGCTTTCCATACAGGACATGAAAGCAAGAGCTCCTGTAGAAAGCTTCGTCTTCTACAACTTGGCCGGGGAGAAAAGGCTCGACAGCTTGGCCAGGGTTATACAGCCCACAGCTTGGCCAAGGATCATACAGCCTTACAGCTCCTTTGCTGAGGGACTTCAGCCAGCCATCACCGAAATCTGAACTCCTTTCCCCTGGAAGTCTACAAATCTCTGCTTGGCAAGGGTCGCTCATGGAAGCCAGACGCAGTTGGTACCGGGTGCAGGGGCTCCACGCCAACAGAGGCAAAGACAGACTGACCCAGCTTACTTGTCCAAAAGCATCTCCCTTTACGTCCCGCCCCGCAGTTTAAGATCCTCCGGGGAGGCTCTGCTTTCACTCCCGCCAGCATCACAAATATGTCTGGCGGGGATGAGAGACAGGGCCTTCTCAGCTGTGGCACCCCACCTGTGGAACTCACTTCCCACTGAGGTAAGATCGGCTCCATCCCTCCTGTCATTTAGGAAGAAATTGAAGTCGTGGTTCTGGGACCAGGCTTTTGGACCACAGACGTAGATAGCACTTTGGACATGGAATTGGATATGGAATTGACTGGAATGATGTTGTGGCAATTAATATTGTTTTTTTTACTGTTTAAATGAATGTTTTACTTATTGTTTTAATTGTTATTATATTGCTGTGTTATAAGTAGTGGCATCAAATTGCTGCCAAATGTAAGCCATCCTGTAAGAAAGCCTATGTAACAGGCTTCAGCTCTGGTGCACTGCATCACCATCTGGTGCATTACATTACCACGTTTTGGTTGGCCCCTCTTTCCGTTGCCCTTCGGGGGTTGAGGAGGAACAGGATAGAAATACCGGAAATAAATAAAATAAATAATAAGTACAAATCCCTCCCTCCCATCCTCACTATCCTTTATTTTCCTCTCTTCTATTTCCCCATATTCAAACTCTTCAGACCACTTCTTTAATTATTTTTCCTCCCTCCACTTCCCATAATTTACCTCATATGTCACTCCTCCTTTATATAAATTTGCTCACCTGAAAACCACAATGAAATTATTTTTAAAAAATATTTTCATATTCTTAGTATCTTTCTGCTTACTTTCAAAGTGACTAGAATATTGTAGTCAAGGAGTGAAAATCGGGTGTGCTCCCCAAACACTTAGGGTGCATCTATAATACAATATAATACTAGTAATAATAATTCAATATTATAATTATAATTATATATTTAATTACATGTAATATTACTAATAATATTACAATATAATGGCATAGTGCAATATAGTAATATATACTGATATTGTACTTTGCTAATAATATAATATATTGTATGAAAATATATATTGTAAGCCGCTCTGAGTCCCCTTCGGGGTGAGAAGGGCGGTATATAAGCACCGTAAATAAATAAATAAATAAATAAATCTGCACTGGGGAATTAATACAGTTTGACACCACTTTTAGTCCAATGGTTCAATGCTATGGAGTTTTGGGAGTAGTAGTCATATCATAGAATCATAGAATCAAAGAGTTGGAAGAGACCTCATGGGCCATCCAGTCCAACCCTATTCTGCCAAGAAGCAGGAATATTGCATTCAAATCATCCCTGACAGATGGCCATCCAGCCTCTGTTTAAAAGCTTCCAAAGAAGGAGCCTCCACCACACTCTGGGGCAGAGAGTTCCACTGCTGAACAGCTCTCACAGTCAGGAAGTTCTTCCTCATGTTCAGATGGAATCTCCTCTCTTGTAGTTGGAAGCCATTGTTCCATGTCCTAGTCTCCAGGGAAGCAGAAAACAAGCTTGCTCCCTCCTCCCTGTGGCTCCTCTCACATATTTATACATGGCTATCATATCCCCTCTCAGCCTTCTCTTCTTCAGGCTAAACATGCCCAGCTCCTTAAGCCGCTCCTCATAGGGCTTGTTCTCCAGACCCTTGATCATTTTAGTCGCTCTCCTCTGGACACATTCCATCTCTCTTGAATTGTGGTGCCCAGAATTGGACACAATATTCCAGGTGTGGTCTAACCAAAGCAGAATAGAGGGGTAGCATTACTTGCCTAGATCTAGACACTATATAAAGACTTTAGTCTTCTCTACCAAAGAGTGATGATGCCTCATCAAACTACAACGCCCAAGATTCCATAGCACTGAGCCGTGGTGTCAAACTGTATTAATCCTGCAGCACAGATGCATCCTTCGTTTTCTATAGGCACAATTTGTTTTGTTGTTTTATGGTTTGTGGTTTTGTTGGGGTGTGTGCATGGAGCAGTACTCCATGTAATGTGTTTCCACCTGAAGCAGCACAGTCTAGACATCTTTTGCCACCCGAGGGAGAGTGTTGCTTGGGTTGATCCAGAGTAAAGAGAACGCCGCGGACCACGGTGCAGACTCAGCATCTCCAGATCTTGATTCCCGTTTGGGGACAGCCCATTGCGAAAGCTGAGGCTTCAAGAAAGGAAACAGATAACACCTGATTAATCAACACATGCAAAATTAAAACAGCGTCCCAAATGGCTGATATGAAGAAATGGAAGATAACAAGTGGAGGGTTGGGACAAGTCCAGGAGGCAATTTTTAAGCCGGAAAGAAGTATGAAATATGCTCCCTCCTCCATAATTTCCCAAAGAGTAAAATGTAGAAATTACATTACAGAGAAACAGCTATGTTGTTCTGTCACAGCAGAGAGAGAAAACAAGCAAGGAATCTTACAATTGACTGAAGACTGAAATACAATTGATTGAGAGGAGATATGATAGCCATGTATACATATGTGAGAGGAAGCCACAGGGAGGAGGAAACAAGCTTGTTTTCTGCTTCCCTGGAGACTAGGACGCGGAACAATGGCTTAAACTACAAGAAAGGAGATTCCATGTGAACACGAGGAAGAACTTCCTGACTGTGAGAGCCGTTCAGCAGTGGAACTCTCTGCCCCAGAGTGTGGTGGAGGCTCCTTCTTTGGAAGCTTTTAAACAGAGGCTGGATGGCCATCTGTCAGGGGTGCTTTGAATGCAATATTCCTGCTTCTTGGCAGAATGGGGTTGGACTGGATGGCCCATGAGGTCTCTTCCAACTCTTTGATTCTATTATTCTATTATTCTATGACTATGAAATCAAAATGTAGAAGCTTTTTTGACACACCCTCACGACTCCCCGCCCCCAAGGGTCCCAACTCTTGGGTTGACAAACCCTGATCTAATTGCTTTATCCCCATCTGAATGTTTAATTCTTTCATTTTAAGTTTATTGCTATTATAGTGTATTATTTTGTATTATTCCTGGTGATGTTTCTTATTTTGTAAGGTATTGAATGTTTGCCTGTTTTTGTACTGTAAACTGCCCTGAGTCCCTTTTGGGATAGAGGTGCAGTCTAGAAATAAAGTATTATTATTATTATTATTATTATTATTATTATTATTATTATTGATGATGATGATTTACACTGGGGGTAAGCATAATATGGCTACTTTCCCCAACATTGTACAAGAAGGTATGAGGTACCTCCTTACGCAACAGTTTATCCAATTGTTAAACTCAGGGCTATAAATCGCCCTGAGTCCCTCTTGGAAGAGAGGTATGGTCTAGAAATAAAGTATCATCATCATCGTTATTATTATTATTATTATTATTATTATTATTATTGATGACGATGATGATGATGATGATGATGATGATGATTTATGCTGGAGGTAAGCATAATATTTATTGCTACTTTACACAACATTGTACAAGGAGGTATGGGGTACCTCCTTACACAACAGTTTATCCAATGGTGGAACTCAGGGCTGTAAACTGCCCTGAGTCCCTCTTGGAAGAGAGGTATGGTCTAGAAATAAAGTATCATCATCATCATCATTGTCATTGTCATTATTATTATTATTATTGATGACAATGATGACGATGATGATGATGATGATTTATTACCCTACATTGTACAAGGATGTATGGGGTATGAGGTACCTCCTTACACAAAAGTTTATCCAATGGTGGAACTCAGGACTGTAAACTGCCCTGAGTCCCTCTTGGAAGAGAGATATGGTGTAGAAATAAAGTATTATTATTATTATTATTATTATTATTATTATTATTGAAGATGATGATGATGATGATGATTTACGCTGGGGGTAAGCATAATATTTATTGTTACTTTACTCAACATTGTACAAGGAGGTATGAGGTACCTCCTTACACGACAGTTTATCCAATGATGAAATTCAGGGCTATAAACCGCCCCGAGTTCCTATTGGAAGAGAGGTATGGTCTAGAAATAAAGTATCATTATTATCATTATTATCATTATTATCATTATTATTATTATTGATGAGGAGGAGGAGGAGGATGATGATTTACGCTGGGGGTAAGCATAATATTTATTGTTAATTTACTCAACATTGTACAAGGAGGTATGAGGTATGAGGTACCTCCTTACACAACAGTTTATCCAATGGTGAAACTCAAGGCTATAAACCGCGCCAAGTCCCTATTGGAAGAGAGGTGTGATCTAGTTATAAAGTATTATTATTATTGATGATGATGATGATGATTTACACTGGGGGTAAGCATAATATTTATTGTTACTTTATGCAACACTGTACAAGGAGTTATGAGGTACCTCCTTACATGACAGTTTATCCAATGGTGAAACTCAGGACTATAAACCGCCCCGAGTCCCTATTGGAAGAGAGGTGTGGCCTAGTTATAAAGTATTATAAAGTATTATTATTATTGATGATGATGATGATGATTTAAGCTGGGGAGGGGGAGAGAGAGAATAATATAGCTACTTTTCCCAACATTGTACAAGGAGGTATGAGGTACCGCCTTACACAACAGTTTATCCAATTGTTAAACTCAGGGCTGTAAACTGCCCTGAGTCCCTTTTGGAAGAGAGGAGAGAGGTGCGGTCTAGAAATAAAGTATTATTGATAATTATTATGATGGTTTACGCTGGAGGTAAGCATAATATAGCTACTTTTCCCAACATTGTACAAGGAGGTATGAGGTACCACCTTACACATCAGTCTAGAAATAAAGTATGATTATTGATGATGATGGTGGTGGTGGTGGTGGTTTATGCTGGAGGTAAGCATAATATACCTACTTTTCCCAACATTGTACAAGGAGGTATGAGGTACCACCTTACACATCAGTCTAGAAATAAAGTATGATTATTGATGATGATGGTGATGGTGGTTTATGCTGGAGGTAAGCATAATATAGTTACTTTTCCCAACATTGTACAAGGAGGTATGAGGTACCACCTTACACATCAGTCTAGAAATAAAGTATGATTATTGATGATGGTGGTGGTGGTGGTTTATGCTGGAGGTAAGCATAATATAGCTACTTTTCCCAACATTGTACAAGGAGGTATGAGGTACCACCTTACCCATCAGTTTATCCAATAGTTTTATAGCTGCTTTGAGAAACAGTTCTGCTTTTCCAGGCCAATTGATACCACCTTCCTCCTCCTAGACCTCCACATATGTAGGTTATGCTCCACCAGCTTTAAATAGAATTTCAGCCATATCACGTAATAGCATTATTATTAATATGAAATGCAGTGCTCTCAAATCAGTCATATCCAAAACCGCATTGTGCTGTATGGCTGAATACCAATATATTTCAAGTACCTGTGCTTCTAAATCAAATGTTTAGAAGGCAGGCCAGGGCAAAGGAAGTGCAAATCATTGTAATAGAATGAGCCACCCTCAACACCGAGAAAGCATTTCTATGAATGCCAAAGCTTTACCATGGGGTTCATTCCCCAAGTCTGGAAAGCATTGCAGGAATGGTAAGATGAAGTATAGCATGAAAATATTGGATTTTAGTAGGAGAGAATCGGGGCCCAAAGATGCCACGTTGCTCCAGGTCCCTGCCTTCCATTGGCAAAAAAGCAGACCTGGTGTGGAACCAGTTTGACAAGCATAAGATGCCTCAATGAGCTGAGATGCATGAATTCAAAAGCATACCGTTTTCCGCTGATCCCCTTCAGAGGGAAGGAAAACTTATCAGCCAGGATGTTATGGTTCTCTCTGTGTTTGTCAAGCTCTCTGTTAAACCTAGGCACGGCGGCAGGCAAAGAAAATGCCTCCGAGTCAAGTTCATATTTTCCTTTAATCAAAAGGAGTCGAATGGGCCCCATAAAAGAAGATTAGATTTAGGCTCTTTCCATCTGCGTGCGTATGTGTGCGTGCCTTTTAAACACACTCCTCTCCCAGGAAATTTTCGCTCTGCCTGGTCATGCAGGATCTATCAATGTGCAGATAAAGCAGAAAATAGAGACATCCTTAAGAAATGAATCTGCAATTTGACACAAAGCGGAGGTGACAAGCACGGCGAGGGAAGGCTTGGCTAAATGTTTCAATACCTCCGAAAATTATCTACAGTACTTTGAAAAGTGCAGCGCCTCCGCGAGAGGAACGCTGCAGCAAGGGGAATCAGGAGCAGACATTTTTGGCATGCATTCATGTATAAGTCTAGGGATTTTAGCCCAAAAATGAGCCCAAAAAACCCAAGGTTTTTATCCAGGTAATTACTGTACCTCAACATACATACAAAAGAAACATACATACAAAAGAAACTGTCCCTAGAGTAGAATGACAAAAGACAAGAGCTTAGTTCATCCCAAGAGAACCTACAACAAGCACCAATCTCAACTTTTACCTTTTTTTGGATAGCTGATTCAAGACAGTGTTAGTGCTTCCTCTTCCCCTTAGAACAGTGTTTCTCGACGTTCCTAATGCCACAATCACAAAATACAGTTCCCCATGTTGTGGTGACCTCCCAACCATAAAATTATTTTTATTGCTACTTCATAACTTTAATTTTGCTACTGTTATGAACCGTAATGTAAATATCTGATATACAGGATTTATTTTCTTTCACTGGACCAAATTTGGCACAAATACCCTATACATCCAAATTTGAATACTGGTGGGGTTGGGGAGGATTAGTTTTGTAATTTGGGATTTCAACCAAATTTGGACACAAACAACTTCCATGACCAACAGAAAATACTGGAAGGATTTGGTGGGCATTGACCTTGAGTTTTGAAATTATAGTTTTCTACATCCAGAGAACACTGTGGACTCAAATAATAATGGATCTGGACCAAACTTGGCCCGAATATTCAATATACCCAAATGTGAACACTGGTGGAGTTTGGAGGAAATATACCTTGACATGCTGGGATTTAGAGTTCACCTACAATCAAAGAGAGTTCTGAACTCCACCAATGATGGAATTGAACCAAACTTCCCACACAGAACTCCCATGTCCAACAGAAAATACTGTATTTTCTGATGGCCTTTGGCAATTCCTGTGACATCCCCCTTGCAACCCCCCAGGAGTCCCGATCCTCAGGTTGAGAAACATTGACCTTGAATTTGGGAATTGTAGTTCACCTACATCCAGAGAGCACTGTGGACTAAAACAATGATAGACTTGGAGCAAACTTGCCATGAATACTCAATATGCCAAATGTGAACACTGGTGGAGTCTGGGGAAAATAGACCTAGACATTTGGGAGTTGTAGTTGCTGGGATTTATAGTTCACCTACAATCAAAGAGAATTCTGAACCCCACCAATGATAGAATTGGACCAAACTTCCCACACAGAACTCCCATGCCTTCAAGGGACTCGCTGGCATGAGCTTCCCTCCAACCTTGCATGCTCTCCCTCACCTGCACATGTGCCCCATGCTGTTATGCGCTGAGCACGCCTGCTCTCCCCTTCCTGCTTGGAGTCGCAGAAAAAAATCCTCCCCTTGGCTGAGCCAATCACAGCAGAAAAGGGCTTTTGGTGGGAGGATTCGCCGTCTGTTTCCAAAAAGGAAGAGACGAACAGGCGGAAAGATATTCATCTTTCTCTGTCAAAGGGGTTCCCAAGACCATCGGAAATGAAGACCCCTCTGAAACTTCTTGCAACCCCCCCCCCCCAGATATTTTGACCCCCCCCCCCCCAAGGTTGAGAAACACTGCCTTAGAATGGCTCTCATCTTATCCAAAAGTCACAAATTCCATAATCTTGGTCTCCAAAGACCAATGTACATATGGTCGACTTATAAGTACACAAATATCCAAAGTGGTCCAATCCTTCCCATGCTATACTTCATTCATTAATCTGGATTCTGATTTTGGAAAAAGAGTCAATGATTGTTTGAATGCTGATTGTTGAGGCAATTCGGCTCTGCAGTTGTCCTCTTACCTTCATCTTCCCAATCCTGGCTGAATGGAAACTCTCTTTTTCGGTCGTTTTGCACTGAGGAAAACCAAGAAACAAATTGGGTTACATATCTGGTTTCTCTCTCTCCCTCAAATATGCAAACAGGGAATATTAAATGCATTAAAATTTTGCCAGATGATTCCCAACTTACCGAGCACTTACCAAGAGAAGGTGGAGGGTAATACGACAATCCGTTTGGAGAAATGAAAGTGTGGGAGAGACTTCAAGGAAGGAAAAAATTAACTTGGTGACAAATATCCATGCTGCAGCTGAGCTGAAAACTGATCAAAGTGCACACCTGTGTGGATTGAACATGTAAGAATGGCAAGGACTCTGGTTCACTAAAAAAAAGTGGGATTTCCAGAAGCGAGAACCTTGCGACAAACATTGGGTTTGATTTGGGGAACTTTAAGACAGCAAAGGAAATCCTAAGAGAATGATTATATCTCTATATCGCTCTCATGTATATACAATAAATTGGTGTACAATACGCCTATGTTGTGAATAGTGCTGTGTGCATTGGGTTCGTTTTCGGCACACGAAAATGCCTGGGACAAAAATTGCCCCGACAAGTCTACTCCATTGATGTTTGTTAGATTTGTTTGCAGATAGCGAAAGCTGACAGCTACGCAAAGTAAACGTTCCACCCCATAGGAACATGTTTTGATTTCTGGATATGGCTGTTTGAGTCCTGTAGGCTGTTCTTTCTTCTGCACACAAAGATCACATGAGCCATTTTCCTACACAACCACATGTTGGCATTAGTATTGAGGTGTCAAAAAATATCCCAAATGTAAAGCATTCTATTGAGATTCTTTTTTAAAAAAAAAAATAATTATAGCAGTAATGATAATCTGGATAATGGTTAGCTGGGATTTCAACATGATACTGGAATAATATAGAACAGAATTTGGAACAGCAACAACGAAAGCCTCAATTAACCACACAAAGGCATAGATTAGCCTGAGATGATGCCTTTTTAAAAGAATAATACGATTTTCCGAATGCAGATATGTATGCACACAATGGTTATACATTAAGAGTACATACACACACACATACAATATATTTACTCAATTCTAATGCTCACCTTTTTTGACTAAATTGAAAAGGTAAAGGTTTTCCCCTGCCATTAAGTCTAGTCAAGTCCAACTAGATCTTCCCCAGGAGCCCCGCGGCAGACCCCTGCTCAGAGGCGGCCCTAGGTAATTTTCAAAGGATAAGCAAACAGTAT